>NC_034412.1:32454656-32490004 GCF_002078875.1 Numida meleagris | reverse complement strand
AAAAAAAAAAAAAAAAAAAAGCAAAGGAACACACTGATTTTGAAGGAAATAATATGTTCCTGCCAGAAGACTCTTGACACAGAAAGAGTGAGACAGAATTTATATGGGTATATGACAGCTGGGTCATAATCTCCTCCTTTTGCACAGATAAGGTTGCCACCATTTCTAAGACAACCTTTTGAAGATACAGAGCAGTGCTTGTCCACCTCAAGCAAGCAGACTAAATGATCCACATACAGGAACACGAGCTGACACAGGGAACTCCAGACAGCAGAAAAATGCAAATGATTTTATAAAACATATGTCACCTTACAAAAGGGAAAGTCAATTGAAAAAAGTGTAAATAATAACTGCCTTGCACCTGTGAGATACATTGCAGAGCAAAACTGCATCAATCTACGCAGTTCTCCACAGCTTTTAATATTACATTCTTGCAAGAGAACCAAATGAAAATTCATCTTCATTAACTAGTTTAAGTAGAAGTTTAACTTTAGTCTCAAATCCACTGCCTGCTTCGCTATGACTTATTTTTTTCTTCTTGGAAAAGCAGTATTAATAATTTAGAATAGCCCCAAACCATGTTAATTTTCAAAGACAAACAGCAAAAGCAATTATTCTGATATTTGCATGACCACTGAGGGGAAGTGCTATCAGTAAGCAGATAAGGCATGACCCACAAGTAGTTAACCGCCATGACAGAAAACAAGTCATAACATACTGAGTTAGGATAATATACAAACAGACTGTACTGAAGTTCTGAAGATCATGCTACTTTTATTTGGGTACTGTCCTCCTTTCAGCCAGGACAGAGTTGTTTTGCTTCCTAGTGCCTGGCATAAAGCCAAAGCAATGTTGGTAACACACTGATGGTTTAGTTCTTGCTGAGCAGTGCTGTACAGAGCCAAGGACATTTCAGCTTTTCAGCTTCTCATACTGTTCTGCCAGCAAGGGGGCTGAGGGACACAAGGAGCTATGAGGGGACAGAACGAGGACAGCTGACCTAAACTGGCCAAAGGGATATTCCATGCCAAATGATATAATGTGTAAAACCATAAAACTGAGAATTGGCTGGGGGGCTGACAATTCTAGGGTAGGTCATCGGTCAGCAGGTGCTGAGCAATTGCTTTGTGCATCATTTGTTTTATATATGTATACACACACACATTATTGTTATAATTACCATTATTTCTCTCTTCCTTTTCTGCCTTAGTAAATAGTTTTTTCTCAGCCTAATATTTCTACCTTTTCCTTTTCTGATTCTCTCCTTCATCAGGCTGGGAGGGAGGAGTAAGCAAATACAGTCTGGCATTTAGCTGCTCGGCAGGTTAAATCACAACAGGTACTTAACTGTACATTCAAATTCATGATTGACCGAGATAGCAGTTACAACAAGTTATTTCATGGAGCACGTGACTCTTGAGGCTCTAACAAAACAAGTGCAGAAAAACTCAGGTCAGGCATGAATACAGTGACTTTAAGACCTAGGGATAGAGGACAAGGCCCAGGACAATGCAGGTGTAAGAGAGTGGAGATAGGGCATGAAGGAACTGCAAGAGTAGACAACTTATCCATGGTCAGCTAAAGAAATGCAGAGCTGGGTCAGAGCAAATCTGGTTTTAGAAACAACAAAGAGAACAAAGAGATGGCATCCAATGTATGCAAAAAGAATAACATAAAGCAAATTCAGGTGTTACATGGAACTGCAGATCAATGAAGAAAGAGAAGGGTGCAAGAGGGAACTAGCAAACATTTCCAAATGACTCTGTGTAGATTCTGGAGGGAAGAAAAGGAGGCCATTGACATAACAACCAGCTATTCCTCCCTGTGAAGGACTCTGGATGCTGCTGACCAGTCATGACAGCCCAGCATCAGCTGGGGAAGGGAGGAGCACAGCACCATGAAATTGGGCAGAAACCAAGAAACACATGCAAAAATATGAACTGCATTATTATTCTGTATTTTCTATAACAATTAGGTCTAGAATAGCAACGATTAGGTTCTGATCAATTCAATTACAATAATAATAAATCTCTACCTACCATAAATAACATTTAAAATGCAACATCACATAAGAGATGCAAATTTGCAGTTAGTTTTCCTATAATTAAAAGTCATTATGGATTTGGATGACAGTCTCTTCATAACATTACATAAACATTAAATAATGAGCTCATGTGTTTCAAGTGGTGCCATAAGTACTGGAAGGAGCCCATGAGCAGATAGTTGCTCTTTTTGAGAATTGTTATATCCACAGGCTTGGGATGTAGCGAACTCCTTCAGTAGTAGGAGGATTGAACTGTTTAGTTGGAAAACTACAGATTTAACTATCCTTTCTGCTACTTTTAATGAAAGAAATTATCTTCCTAAAATGACTCTTAAAGGAACACTGGAAAGCATAAAGAAATGTAAGCATGTTTTTGTGTTGTTGTTGTTGTTCTTTTTAATTCCAAAGATGTAAAATGAATCTTGTGTGACAAAATACAAGAAAAGATACAGAAACACAGCCTCTATAACTGCATTCAGAGTGGATACTTCCTTACGCCTGCAGAATGCTCTTAGGTAGTAAGACTTTCAGCCACAATTTTCCTCCACTGTTGGGGTGGTCAGGGCAGGGCATAGGAGTCATCATTGACTTAGTACTTGAACTCCACTGTTTATAGCAATGCCACATGATTAAGAACAAGTGCATTGCAAGAAGGGAAACTACAGCTCCCTTAGCAGACTCCTACATTTATCCTTGAATACCCATTATAACGAGTCATCTTCTCAAAATGATCACTAACAGAGTATTCAATTGACCCTAGATGTTCACCAGTAGATACAATCAGCAGCTTCAAATATTCTAAAATTTAACAAAATCTAAGAAAATAATGCAATAGAAATAATTCAGGCTTTCCAACTTGCCACCCTAAAATGAGAACTGTTGTCATTAGAGTTCCTAGCTTAAGTTCCTTTACCCATAAAACGAGAAGGTCCTTCCTTATCGGAGAACTATGATGGCTGAAATGAGTGATGGCTTTGAAGTAATCTGACACAAGATATTGCAGAAGGAACAAAAGGAAAACTAATGCTGATGATGAGTGCCAGCTACAGCCTCATGTGCTGAAGTCCTCCCAGGTAATGCTCAAGCCAAAGCTTCACCATGAACATCTGCAGAGCATCTGAAAGTCAAAGGCAAGCTGGAGTAAGCATGTCCTAGGTGAGCCTTAGGTAGCAGGGTCTGGCTAGGGCTGCTCAGACGCTTGAAGTGCAGTAGAGCAGGACTGGGATAAATCACAAAGAAACAAATTATTAAACAGTTGAATATTCAGTTTTCTACACTCCACACAGTATTCTGGATTAATCAAAGGTCAAGAGGAAAAATAGTATGTTGCATTCATACTCACACAATTAATATTCATCAGGGATTGATTTTGAATCTACTTAGAATAGCAGATTTTAGTTCTCATATTTTCTAGCACATCTCTGCTTGAATTTGTGTTGCAGTGCTCCCTTAGCAATATTTCTGTATGCAAAATATATTTACCTATCTACACCTAAAATAATCTGTTCAGTTTGTTATACTAAAAAAATAAAAATACATTAGGTGTGTACTTTTCTCTGTGAAAGAATAACATATTTCAGGAATTTAAAGCTGTGTTTTTCATATCTGGTAATTATGTATTTTACAATAAATCACTATAATTCAATTCCTCATATTTTACAAAGAAATTATGAAGAAAATAGAAAAACATTTTTCTATAGCTGAACTTTTCTCTGTTTATCTTTAAATTATAGAGGAGTCTTTGATTCACTTAAGATATCCACAAGCAGCATACTGTCAAGTACTGGCCATCCATCGAGAGTACTGCTAGGCATGTATCTGGTTTGGGGAAAACCCTTAAATCCTCAAGGAATTATTTTTAAAAAAAAGCTGCAAGAGAAATTGAAGGCATTTTAAATATGGCAGCTTCTGAAACTGTCAGGCTGTGTAAAGTAAATACAGGAAGATGTTAAAGTTGGGTTATTGTGACAGAGCACTGATATTTTCACCCTGTATGGCAGATCATCTGGGATCAAATTCCTGAGGATGTACTGGGTTAGGATGCAGCATACAGACTTGCTGCAGCAAAGAATCTGCTTTGACTAATGAGCAGAATAGCAAAAAGAAAACGAGATCTGACAGTTCCTTGATACTAAATGGTGTGACCTAAGCCCATAGCTGTCAAGGTTTTTGCACTGCCAGGAGGGAGATCTGGGGAGTCTGGAGCAAGAGAAACAACTATAATGATTTAGGCTTAACCTCAGCAGTGCCCTGAACTATTATTTAATGATGACTTACCTTGGAGTATGCTAGTTAAATATTTTGATAAATGGAGGAAATAAAAGTAACTGGTCCCAACAGTTCCATTGTACATTAAAAAAAAAAAAAAAAAAAAAAGTTGATAAAACAGCATGAAATGGCAGGTAGGTAGCATATAATTATTCCCCTGGTGACAGGAAATAAAATGGGCAGTGTAAATCTACTAAAAGGTGTAATTATCTCTAGGTACCAGGCCCACATGAGACATTACATAACATCTGCAAAAGCTGTAACAGTCTGTTTTCACCTGTTGCACTTGTAGCAAATTTTGCAAAAAGAAGACTAAAAGCAATATCCAGTTATTGCACGAGAATGAAGTACAAAGGAAAAAAAAAAATGTCTGAGATTTGTGTGAGACACTGAATAAAAGCTGATATGACATGTTAGACTCACTAGGCAAGGAGCCCAATTAAATATGTATGGTATTCTTCAGGAAATGTACTACATCTTACATGCGCTCAGAGGAACAGTGAAAATATTCTGCTATGTGGCTGACAACCAACAAGTTACCCAAGGCCCTTACACAGCTGCCTTGCTGTCCTCTGCAACACTGCAGTGATAATAATCATAACATTCTGCACAAACCCAATCATGTCCATCAGTCCTGGCTCCTCTCCCATCTGCTCAGCACAGTTTGGTATCCTACAGACACCTTGCACGTTAAATCAGGCATGCCTCAGTATTAAAAAGATGAGATTCATCACTACAAAGAAGATACCAGTAAAAAGAAAGTAAAAAAAAAAACCCTTTCATGGAGAAAAAAAAATTAATTTTTATGCTCTTTGAGTGAATGTGAAAATGGAGATATGATACTAAGTGACATCTATCAATATCCACAGATGAGATAGGACATGCATCTCCTATCAAGGGAATATCCTGTTCATCTGGTTGTACCTGTGAAACTGGAAGTATTTACATGATCTACAGAAAAAGGATCTTTCAGGAACAAATGTTAATAAATAACCTCAAGAATACTTGAAGTGCCTAGGAAACATTGTTGATAAGTGAAAAAAAAAAAAAAAAACCCTTGTCTTTTTTCTCCCATTAAAATACAAAAAATGAACACAGAATTTCACCTCAAGTTATATTAATTTCAAAACTGACTTCAGACATTTGCATTTAATTTTTTAAACCCTTGCAATAGATGTCAACTCAAGCATGTTAACATAGCCTTCTTTCAGTGATCCTAACACAGAGACATCTTTCTATATTATCCCAGCGTGATTTAGAACAAAGTCCTGTAAAATACAGTTGTAAAGCTTTTGATATTGCAAGGAGCTCTCACTTGGTATATTTTGGGGATGACTTTATTTATTTATTTTACTGTTATTGCACAATGTATTTTATAAACAGAAGGATGTATTGTGCTCTATGTATTTTGGACTTCACGGGGAATAATCTTCTAACATGGAGTCTAAGTAAAAGGGTGGTAATTAGTCAACAAAAGAATTGTTACTTTCATAATTCCAGGCTTTTACACTTGTTTTTTTTTTTTAATTTTATTTTACAATACAAAGTCTCCAGAGCATCAGTTTCTCCTCAGATACTTAAATAAGCTGGAAAATATCACCTTACAAAGGAGGTATATACTTGTTTATTGACATAGCCAATAGAGAAGCAGGTAAGTAATAAAACCACTACTGGCTTTGCAGAAAAAAAACCACACATAGCAAGTGTATGTGACACCAATTAACAGCATGTTTTTGAAGAATGCTAGCTTGACAAGTCATTGACAAGTACTGGAAATTTAAGTCTCAAGAATATATGAGACATGACAGAGGCAACATAAGTTCTCCCACCCTTCCTTCCCAATACTTTTCAACCTTGACTTACCACATTCTGTGGAAAAAATGCATTTTCTATGCCTACTCTACAGTTGTTAGCTGTGAGCAACCACCAGCAGGCCTGCTGGCTAGTGCCAATTTTGACAGTGGATTATGTCATGAAATGACATTTGGGTTTTGTCCTTGCTCAATAGCAAACAGTGTTAAGGAAGTAGGTCACAAGATGAATTCCTAGTAAAGGAAGAAGGCAGAGTTTTATGAGCAAGCAGCTTTAATCTGTCCTTTTCTTTTAGGTTATGTTTGCTTACCAGGGGGAAATAAAAAGGGAGGAAAAAGTTTACTTGCCTGAAAGGAAGGAGCCTGTATACAGAGTGGAAAAGATTTGATTGCCTTCAAGTAAAAGTGCCTATTAGAAGGAAAAGAACACCAGAGAGGAGCTGACTCTCTTGCTTCAAAAAGCCTGGCTGCTTCCAGAAAAATAATTTACCTGCCAGGATTCAGCTTACCTACTTTTCTGCCAGGTGCTAGAGAGCAAAATGCTGAAACAAGGTCTGTACCCACTACTTCTGCTAGTATCACACAAGCAAAACAGGGCCATCCGTTAATTGTGGTACAACAGCCTCTAGCTTTAAAAAATTCACCCTGCTTTACGCACTGCTTTCAAGGCAATTCTGGAAAGTGAAGGTGGTACAAGAGGTGCTACAGGAGGTGCTAATCTTTTTATCTTTTTTTTATTTTAAGAAGGAAACACAGCCCAAAAGCCATTCATCACTTATAAGCCATAAAATGAAATTTTCTTGTGCTCTTGAAGTGATTTCCCTGAGTATAATTGAATAAACTGATTAAAGCAACTGTTGAGCTGAAAGTCTTCCAGCCAAGGTCTTAAAAATGTCTCCCTATGAAACGTTTAATATTTCTTTTTGTACGATCTCATTAAGCTGTTCAACTTTTTATCCCGGAAAAAAATTATGATTTTTCAGGAAATTGGATTATATCTGCTCACACCCACTGTAGCTGAAAACAACTTTTTGTTTTAGAAATGGATGATTTTGTTTCAGATATTTTAATGTTTTCAGAAAGCTTGCTTCTTCTGCAGCATATCAGTCTACTTAATTTTTGCATGTGTCCTGATTTTCACTGCCCAGAAACAAAGTAAAAAGTTACATTTTCAGTATAAGGAAAATACATAAGGCATATATACATAATGTATATATTGTACATATTATGTATGTATATACAATATACATAATATATTTAAAAAATATATTTCCCATACTAATGCTCACATATTTCTCATATATTTTTCTCATACGTGAAAATTTAACACAATGATTGGTATTAGAAGAGACCTCTGCGTTCACTTGGTCCACCCCCTGGCTTCAGCAGGATCACACAGATCAGGGTTCCCAGGCCAATGCCCAGGTGTCTTCTGAAGATCTCCAAGGAGAAGACTTGACAACACTTCTGGGCAACATTTCAGTACTTGGCCACCCATCAGTACTCAGTACACACCCATATATATACCCATACATAGATAGATCAGTACATCGATAGATGTGTGTATATATGTGTGTATTTTGTTTATAGATGTTACATATTTATACAGAGCTATTTTATCTACTTATTTATGAGAAAATACAGTCTTTGTGTGTCTATGTGTTCGCACATACAACATATTTATTTTTTCTACCATCTCATTAAAAAAAGCAAAACCAACAAAGTCAACAGCAATTCACACTTTACACTGAACTCTGAGCCTCTGTTCTTACTAATCATAAGCAAATCCTATTTTGAAAGAAAACAGCAAATAAAAATAAATACCTATTTTGTGTCCACATTTTTAATACTGGTAAGGTGATTTACATCCACATGTGGTCAGTCTGGATGCACTTAGTAAGGTGCATACACTCCTAGATCCTCATGTGCACATACTATAGCATCATAATAAGCAAGCAACAACATATGGATGTATTATCTCTCCCATTGAGAATCAAAGTCAGAGTACTTCTTGAACAAAACAGAAGTGCATCCATGTTCAAAAGTTTATATTCTCTAACTTTATGTTTAAAGTAAGAATGATCTGGTTATAGCAATACACTTTGATTAATATCTTTCCTCAAATTAGAAGGGGGCAAATTGGGCCCTTTTATTGATACCTCACAGTTGTGCTCTGAGTGCTAAACCGGAAATTGGATTGCACAAGAGGTGGCAATATGAGTTTTAGAATCAATTTTCAAGCCTTCAAAAAAGTATAGGCATGCAAAACACTTGTAACGTTATTATATTTATCTATATATTTTAGACATTACATTATCTATTCATAGTTCAGCAGGTATGCCATGCTCATCAGTTTCCAAATTATTTGCTGGCTTCCTGGCACACCTCTTCGTTATTTTTATCTGATATTTCAAATAAATTACAAAATGCTTTGAATTGCATGATTAGTCCATTATGTATTCTGTTTATTACAATTATATGAACTTTTGATTAACCTCCATAAGTTTCATGAATAAATTACCTGGATCACGGGAAATTGTCAGTTAATGTTAGAATGTTTCAGTGGGGAGTTTCCAAGAGATTAATCTACCTTTTTTAGAGGCAGCTATTTTCATCCCAGCTTCCTTTAACAGCAATATATGCTGTTGCTCAGTTGTGATGAAGAACATGTGAATAGATTTGCAACCCACTTAGAATGAGTGGGTGCAAAATTTACTCACAGAGTCATATCTTTGGAAGATGATTTGTGCCCTTTTAAATATTGATGGCAGAGTCGCTCTAACATGATGAGGATAAATTGTGCTAATCATGGTGAGCCTTCCAAGCTGTGCAATATGACAATCCAGACATTTCTCTCTTCTATCTTCTCTGAGTGGTGCTGAATAATTTCTTATTGAGAAATCTCTTGTTTATTTATTTATTTAACCATCCATATGATAATTACGCAGAAAAAACATCTCAAACTTCTGGCTATCCATCAAAATTAGATGGTTGCCAAACACCTGGTTCTATTTTTGATCACAGTTCCTCCCCATTCACATACATTTATTTGCCAAAGGTCTATTTCCTGCATAGCAAATTTCATTTATGCAGATGACTCAAACTGCCCTTTTCATAAAGTAATCAAAAAATCAGAAGAAAAAGTGGTAGAAATCTAGTCTGTGGGTACACAGGTATTTTCTGGAGTCAGCTGAGAAAAGAACAACCAAGATAGTACCTTGCCAATCAAATTCATCACAACTGGTGCTTGTTACAGGATCAAAAAGAGAACTGGAAGAGATTTTTGCTGGCCAAAAAGACCAGATAACAAAACTTCACAGATAATCAGTTGGTAAAAGAAAACTTAGAAGCATAATTATGAGGCATAGGAAGGATACCAGGGGAGGGTGCTGTGAGCCATTTGATTAATAGCACAGAAGAAGAGCTCGGTTTGCTAAAGAAAGTCATGAAATCATAAGCAACAATGGTAATGACACAGGGCATATCTACAAGTGGCAAGAAATACAGAGATGTCCACAGCAGCATCTCATTGCTGCCTTTTCCAGCTGCTGTTCAACAGCATCACAGTGATGAAACAGCTCAAAACAAGAAAGCTTGTGCAGTGGGTGAGCAGGAAGTGCTTAGGAAGGCAAGATTAGGCTTGGGACACCCTAAGGGAGCACCAGGCCTCTCCTCCCACATAACTATTGATAGGACTAGAGGGAATGGCCTCAAGTTGTGCCAGGGGAAATTCGTTTGGACATTTGGAAAATTTTCTTTTCTGAAAGAGTGGTCAGGCACTAGAATAGGCTGTCCAGGGAAGTGGTTGAGTCACTGTCTCAGGAGATGTTCAAGAAACATTTAGATGTTGTACTGAGGGACATGGTTTAGTGGGAAATATTGGAGCTAAGTGGATGGTTGGACTAGATGACCTTGGAGGTCTTTCCAACATTGGTGATTCTATGATATGGATATAGCGAATATTGGATATTTCTCTCTTGCATTAACTTATCTTTAGACAAATCTCACAAGATAAAATTTGTTAAGGCTTTCTTAAGTAATCATAAAGAAAATGTTGTGTGAGGTTATAGTAGTCCATAGGTTCATTTCAGTTTTGATGAACCACTGGGAATGACCATCTAATGACTCTGTACTACAAATATTATTATTAACATACTGATTACATCTTTTTCTGTTCTGCTTTTTTGTAAGAGATAGACAGAGATGGTGCCAACTGCTTTGAGTAGCTGGCAGAAACAGAGAACTGGATGAAAACCAGCTGGTTGCAGCTCAGACTAGAAAGATAGATGTCATTCAGGAGATGTATTTTACAAACAAAATATTGCACCAAACTACTTCTGAAATGTTTTCCATTAGACTCAGATTTCAGTGGGATTCATAGACCTACGCTGGGGTCAGCTTTCTAAGGAAAAAGGAAACAATGCAGATCTTACATGTTTTCTCTTGTGGATAACTATGCTCAGAATAATTCTATTTTCTTTTCTGTGATCTGTAATCACTGAAGTCCCAGGATGTCTACAGTAGAGGAAAAAATGCAAGAGCTGAGCACCACAACAACATTACTTTTCACAGGGAATATCAGGGTGCAAGATGAGTGAAGGCAAGCGACAGCAAGAAAAAGCAGGGGCTAAAACCAAAAGAATTATTTTAATTATCAATGATATGTAAGTTCAGATACAACAAAGCAAACAGAAGAGATAAGGAAAGAAAAAATTGTACGTGTTAGTAACAGGTGTTTTTTTTTTTAAAGTAATTCATGGAGGACAGATGGTAAGGTTGTAAAAGATATTTTCTGTGAGCTCAAGTTAGAAGTATTAGAAGTGTAAAGAGGCAGGAATTTAAGTAAGAGAGTTATTTATTATAAAAACTAACAGTGCATGCACTTGAAGTTCATTGGTATTTCTTTAGAGTGATCTTGGCAAATAGTGAAAGAAATATATAGGATGCTACAAGCCTTTTGGTGTAATTTCCTTCTGCTTCCCCAAAACAATAAAATAATGTGCAGGAGCTCTTTCACTGTCCTCAGTGCAGTGACATTTTATGAAAGGTAAAGCAATGCTGCACCTACTGACTTCCTTTGTCTATTTACAAGGGGAAATGTCATCAAGCATTCAAAATGTCACTACCTGCTGAGATGACGTCACCAATGCCTGTCATGGAAATGTTCCTTCCTCTTCAAACGCTGATGTTTTGAGCAATAATCTGCTTAAGGAGATCTTGCTTTGGTAGGCAAATGGCAGTGTGCATAATAACTACAAAATGAACGAAGGAGCAAACACATTTCCTGGGACTGAAGACATTTTTCAAAGAGCGCAGACAAATGTTCACTAATATTGCCTGCCTCTTAAGCCAATTATTACTGCAATACAAAGAGGTGCTGTCTGCTACTTAAACCATCTTGTTACAGTCCTTTAAAAAGTGTCATGTACACAGAGAAGCATATTTGTAATCTTTATACTAAGTACACTTCAACTTAATTGCATCACCTCACAAAATTATATAAACAAGGCTTTTGTATTTGTGCAAGAGAGTCTCTCAAGCTGTAGAACTAGCACTTGCTCATAAATTCCACAGTGTACTGTCAGAGGGGTTAGGATCCACAGTTTGGGTTTATTTATTTATTATTTGGTAAAAAATAAATAAAAGTAACAAAATCTAAGATTCCTTTCTCTCGTTAAATCTTTCCTGGATTCAGATCTTATCATTTATTTCTTGCCTGTTCTCAGACTTTGTGGTGATTCCTAACAGAAAAAAATGAATTTGATATATATTGCCTGATTTCTACATTATCAAATATTCCAATAAGTATTTTTGTCAACAAAAGGTAGTTAAAAAATAAAATTCATTTCCTTTTCCATTAGTTGGTTTTATCTAGGAGGAACATACATAGATTATTACAGCCTAATAACTTGCAGGAATATGCATAAAGCATGAAGTGAATCCTATAAATTGCCTCAATAAGAAGATGTTAAAAAATCCAGTTATGCTTTATTACTAAATTTCTTGGTTTTTTTTTTTTTTTTTTACTTATAACTTAAATAACAGAAAATACAGCACAAGGCTAATACTTTTAGTTATTCTAACCTGCTATTGCTGATTGTATCACCACTCCTATGGTGGTAACCCTCATAGAACATCTGAATACTCAAAACCTACTAAATAAAACATAGTGGAAACAGTAAAAAAATTACATATAAGGAATCTTTTTTCTTGCTAAATCTTTTAACTAAGAATTCCAAAACAGTTCATTTCATAAAGGGCATTTAAGATCCATTTGTATTTGCAAATATTCTGACTACATTTTTAAGTACAGTAAGTCCCAACCAATGACCAGAACAGCAAAAGTATGAATTATCGTGACAATAACGTCCTAAAGCCTTCCAAGCAACCAGCTACTCCAGAAGAATCACAGAGCATGATTAATCATCTATGCTTCTACATGAGATTTATTTGTAACAACTAACCAATACAAATATCAGAGATAGGAGACAACTTAAATGAAGGTGATGGGTGAATATCTTAATCTAATCTCTGTAAGAAGGTAGACCCTCTCTAAGAGTGCAAAAATATCTGCAGAACTTTCTCACTCAGTTCAAAACCAAACGTGAGGTAATCAATTCTGCAAGCCAGCAACTAAAACCAGCTTCTTCAGCCCGGCAGTGAAAATGTTATGACACCTATAAGGGCAACTTCTCTGTGGGATACGGAGGGTCATAGACAATAGTTTAAGAACCTTAACCCCTGGGGGAAAATAGGTGCTGAGCATCTCATTCATACCAAGATAGCAGCTTGGGGATGCTGACAAAACTTATCAGGTAAAAGTGTTGGTTTCCATTAGCTTGGAAAAGAAAAAAGGTGCAAGTGAGTGACAACTTCTGCTCACATTCAACCAGAGTATCTGGACACTTATCCAAGGTCATTCAGTAAATCAATAGCAGGACTGAGTACAGATACGCCTCAACCTTCTTTGCTTTAAATAACAGATAGAGACAATTCCTTAACTTTCTCAGATTTCCATAGAGATTTCCAGGCCAGCAAGTTTCACTTGAGTTCAGATGAGTTGTGAGCCAGTGAAGAGCTTATCTGAATCTCCTAAGTTTCGGAAGATTTCCTATCTCAAGATCACAAACTTATTTTTAGCAGCTGTCCAACTTTTATTGTGAGCCATAAACCTCAAGTCAAACCAAGTTTATAAAACTATCAGATAAAACTAAGATTCTCAGCCTTCTAAATGAATCTACTAGCATCAATGAGTAGGATGCATTTTTGTAGATATGGTTATACACAATTTAATCGGAATATTCCAATGTTAAATGAAAAAGCTGTTCCCTGGAGATTAACTGAGGATCCATATTCCTATTACCTCAGCTATATCTTTAATAATTTTTCTAAGAACATTTTTGCTACTCAGGCTATTTATAGCAAACACTTATTAGTGGTTCAATTCAAACTAATATGAGGGTGCACCCTGGTCCCAGCAATACTGCACGCTTTATCAGCTGAAACGACATTCTATTTGTGTTATTAAAATAATGAGTCCATCTACACAATTACTGCAGACAACAAAGGTTCAGTCACAGAGGCTGTGAGGAAAAAAAAGCATTCTATCAATAAGGAGACACACCCAACACACTCAAAATCTTCTTAAAACAACATTTAAGACTACTTAACTACTATAATGGTATTATCAATGACTTCTGTGCAACTGAAATAATCTATATTACTGAAAATATAGTACAAATGAGATATTTCAGTGCAAAAGCTACTGAAAAGAAGGTTACCTCCTGAACAATATCCATGTATTATCGCCAATTTTTAGACTGCAAAACAGTGACTTCAGGATTCTGCAGATACAAAGAAAAAAGACTTATTATTGTGCAAGCTCTCAGGTTAGTTTTCCTATAAAGGAAAGTTTGAAAACTAGACAAAATATCTACTTCAAAAATTCCAAAATATTTATTTCTTACTTTAGGAAGTCTATATTTATTCACTTTGAACCAGATTACAAGTAATTAGTAAAAATGAGTTAACTATTACCACTTGCACAGTTCCAGCTAAAAACTTATCAAATTCAAACCAAAGATACGTATCCTGAACATTGCAGTGTAAAATAGACTACTGTTGGTCTTAGTAATTGTCATGGTTTTATGAATTTCGGTTACTGGTATTCCACATCATAACATCATGTAGTGTATGTACCTGGTTCTCAGAAGAGAAGGACTACTACATTCCCCATGGCACTTTGCTCCTCTGTTACCATTTCCGGCCAGAGAGAAAAGATAAAAACTTGCAGATCACGAGACCTCACCTTTTTTCTGCCCATCTCTCGTCAGTAGTAGAGTAAGGCCTACCTTGATTTTGGGACATTCTCTCTCTCTGTATTGGATTTATCAGCTTAAATTGTAATTATATTGTATTATAGTGTGTTGTTTTGCATTCTGATATCTTATTTAGTAAATTAGTTTGTTTCTCCTCAGATTGTTGTCGCTGTTCTTTGCTCTCAGGGCCATCTCCTTACCCTTTTCCCCCTTTCCCTTTTCCCGGGGCGTGGGCCCGTGGGTCCCCCGTCCCATTCGTCACGGAACTGGGCTGAACACCTGTAAACCATTGACAGTAATTAAGAAATTATTACAGCTATAGCTGTATTAAGGTACATGGTCTGGCTGTTGCAATCTGGATGAACACCATTTCCCTCTTGAAAAGATCAAAGCACACATACCTCTGTCTCACCATTTCTGTAACAAGAGTTTCTCAAAGATGTACCACATTCTCTAGCCTGAGCAGTTTGTATTCCAGATACATAGGAAATATTGAAAGGTCATCAGTCCTGAAATATAGCCCTAATTGGAAATAAATCAGAATACATAATTAAAAATTCATGCCATTAAGCAAAAACTTTCGTTTGAGCTATCTTATTTTCTTCTGGAAAATTACTTTCACATTTGCTTGTAATTTGACATCACTGAACGAATGTTTGATAAAAACATAACTAGCTCTCTGTTGCAACTGTTGAAGGGAATGAGCTGGGTGGAAACTGCGAAGTTGTAACTGATTTTAAATCAATCTCTCTGGTAGGATATTGTAACATAGAGGCTATCTCAAAGAAGGCATGGAAGTACTACTTAACAAATCACTACCGTTCAGAATATACAAAATGTAAAATTTGTGGATTTAAATCTCCTGAATCAACACCTTCCTCAGGTACAAAGATCTCTCACACGCAGTTGGCTAGACTTACTATTTGGCACTACTTTGTGATTTCTTGGGCAGGGCATTCTGGTTTTGATTCTTCCCCGAAAGACAATCCCCAAACTGGATGTTCAATATTTCAGCTATCTGAACATCTACTTTAAAGAGTTCTTTCTGACATCCTATGTTTGCCTTCACTTTCTCCCCTGCTGCTACTCTATCATGCAAGCTAGGCTGTACATGAAGCGCCTGAGGGATCATAGTGAAGTTACAAAGCGAACAAACGTCCTCCACATTCAGTTGCATCCTGCCCACCACAGTACAGCACAGCTAGGTGAAGATTTTAAAAGCACCAAAGGAGAAGCTTCATTTTATCTTCACACTTTTTTTTTTCTTTTGGGGGACTGGAGAAGAGCAATCCACACATACACAGGCTCTGTGATACTCAGTACTGCAAGTGTGAATCAAACAAGAACAAGCAAATTTTCAAGATCATCCACAGGAAGAAATTTACGAAGTAAATTGGCCATCACATAGACAAATATAACACTGCTGAACTCTAGCACCTCCTATTTAATAGTCTTAAAGCTCATTATAAATGTTAGTAAGCCAAGCATCATTATGCATAAGAATAATAATAGTGTTTTTCTGATCTAAAAAATGCTAAAAAGGAACAGAGTTGCCAGCTCTCTGTTTTTCATGATGTGCCTGTTCATGCATTCAAATAGTTTGTGGGTATAATTACAACAACTGTAAGTTTCTGTTGGCCTATTATATGCATAAGTAGCTATTTGCACCTGCAAATATCTTATTTATGTGTATGGTCACTGTTATGTCTATGTGCATAAATTAAGTATTCAGTTGCACACATCATAATGTTCATATACTTATGAGCAAAACACTTTGTAAGCTAAGCCATACATCCTGCTGTCAGCTTTGTGGCAGAATGGGGAACAGAACACAAACTGTCAAACTCCCAAGCCTGTTGTTTAATTATAAAGCCTCACATATTCATAGATTTGGAATGAGAGATGTAAGTAAGATGAAGAAAAAGGTTCACTCTCTTCAGCGCAGTGAGAATAATGGTGATTCCACTGCAGACTCCTTTTTGACTTCACTGAATTGTTACAGTTAAGGGTCAAGCACTATTGTTCCAGAGAACAGATCACTCCAACTACTGACTCCTTGTGAAATAATTCTGTAGGTTTAGTGGAGTAGCAGATATTCAGCACCAATCTTCACAAAGTTTGACCAAAATACACATTTGTATATTATTATTCAGTTATCTAATTTGCAGTCAATTATATGAGAGGATTTTTGAAGTCATTGGACACTTTTCAAGCACTCTGTCCTAGCAACTGAGAATCTAACTTAAATCATCTAAAAAACATAAAATAAGCTACAAAATATTTTTGTTAAAGAAAATAACTGATTTCATTTCTTGAGGTATTTTAAGTAATAATTAATGCAGAGCTCTAACAGACAGTGTACAGCTATAGGGTAAAAGACAGTAAAAAATGTGGAAAAAAAGCAGAATTATGTCTGGAGAAACTAGATGGTGCTTACTGAGGCCTACCAGCTTCTGAAGTCACATTAAATCTAATTCAAAACATCCAAACACAAAACAGTGATAGAGTATGAAAAAAATGGAAGAAAACATAATTCTATTTTCTCTGTGGGCATAAGAAAGCACACGAGAGCAGAAAGGCTACAGAATTCACAACCTTTGGAAAAGGCATGGATTGGGATCTGTAAAGGTTCTTCTGTGCAACTTTTGGCCACTCACTGCAGACTTCACACAGTGCTCTGACATCTAGAGCAGGCATTGCTGGTAGGAGCTGAAGTCCAAATATACAGCATAAAATCTTTCCCCTTAACAAATATATTTCACTGTAAAGATCCTAAACTTTCTTCATCTAAAATTCATTACCATTGTTTTATTTCCTGAGAACATGCAAAAAAAAATAATTCATTTTAAAGCAGCTAATCAGGTACATCACAATTCCAGTATTTTCTCCTGTAATTAGATTAAGCTTTCTTGAAATTAAGTCCCTCAAAGGTCCCCAGGTGGTAGATATTTAAGAACCGGGTTCTACACAAAATGTACCAGATGTCACACTAATCACAGAATCAAAGAATCATAGAATCTCTTGGGTTAGAAGGGACCTCAACGATCATCAAGTGTTGCCAGCCACTAGATCAAGTACTGGATCAGATTGCCCAGGGTCCCATCCAACCTGGCCTTATACACCTCCAGGGATGGGGCATCCACAGCCTGTCTGGGCAGCCTGTTCCAGCACCTCACCACTCCCGTTCATTTAAAATCATTCCCCCTTGTCCTATCACTAACTACCTGTGTAAAAAGTTGATTTCCCTCATATTAATAAACTCCCTCTAAATATTGAAAGGTCACAATAAGATCACCCCACAGCATTCTCTTTCCAGGCTGAGCAAGCCCAGTTCCTTCTCCTACCTTCACAGGGGAGGTGCTCCAGCCCTTGGATCATTTCCGTGGCCCTCCACTGGAGCCTCTCCAACAGCTCCACATCTTTTGTGTGTTGTGGGCCCCAGACCTGGACATAGTACTCCAGCTGGGGCTTCACAAGAGCAGAATAGAGAGGGATAACCACCTCCCTCGCCCTGCTGGGCACCCCCTCTTCTGATGGAACCCAGGATACCGTTGGCATTCTGGGCTGCAAGCACACGCTGCTAATCACTAATTGTGATCTTTTTCCTACATCTCTTCTGTTGAGTGCAAGATTCCTGGTACAAAAGGACAATAGCACAAAGGGACATAACTCCAGATAACACACATTTATTCCAATAGAAAGGGAATCTTAAATTCTGCCTCTTCTTTCCCAGAGTAGCTGTATATTTTTATTTCGAGCTGCCACTGGAAAAAGAAAGAAAATAATCCAGAGTGCAAATGCTATTCCACCTCTCTGGAGGCAGGTTACAAAATACACCTGTGGCTAGTGCTGGTGTCACTGGTGGTTATGATTACCCATTAGAAAGGGATCATTTTTAATACCTGGAACAGATAACAGCTATGTCACTACCTGTACATCTCAGGAGTGTGTGCTTCATGTCGTCTTACCCCAACGGCATTCTCTCCTGCTTCTTACCACTGCTGTCATTTACTAGGAACTGTTGAGATCGTGAAGCCTTATTCCACTTGAAATAAATTTCTGCTGCCAAAATACATGTCCTGGCTGAATTCTGATTTCATTGTTGCCAACAGCCTGCTTTTTTCCTCTGTCTTATATATTATCTCTCTATTAAACATCTTTTGACAGCAGTTAGTGACATTCAAGATGGTCTTCGTCCATGAACACTCCCTAGATTACCTGTATCAAACAAATGAGACACCCTTCTGTAAGAGTGTATGAGCAAGTAGGTGACCCCATTTACAAATCTTCATTAAAACATAAAAAAGGATGAAACTGTTTAAAGTCATTAACATATTGGGTCAAATTATGATCTCAATTATAGAGGAGTAAATCTGAGGCAATTACATAGGCTCAGAATATGATCAAAATCTGGTGCAAAATAATTAGAACATTTCAGTTGCTCTTGGTGAAATTTCATTAGTGGAATAATATAAATTAATAAAGACTACCAAAATTGAAGTTGTCAGAGAATTCACTGATAATGAAGTCTCAGGTTGCACTGTTAACAGAAAACCTACCAAGTAAAGTAGACAAACGAAGCCTCAAGGTCCTGGTGATCAGTGACAGAGCTACTTATGATCTTCACCCTTTTGGTGGGATCATGATTAATCCACTTGATAAACCGAGCATCAATGACCTTTGTTAAAAATTAATTGAAACTTCACTGAGTAAATGATAATTATTAACCTTAAATTATGTGGACATATAATTATCTAGACTGGATTCTCTGCATACCTATTACAGGGGCACAAACTTTCTCCCCCCAGTCCTTTCCTCATCACATACTCACATTAGCAAGTACTTACTCTAAACACAATTACAGACAGAAATACATTAAGTAAACATTTCATTGTTTAAAAAAAAAGAAATCAATACCTTTTCAGACAGGAAACATCAGATTTAAAACTGCATATAAACATACACATCTCTCTACTAAACCATGCATGTCGTTTCAGGTTCAGGCTTCACTTGCATTCTCTCATGGGTGCCCACTAATTCAACAGAGGATGGACAGTACACACACTGGAGAAGCTTTTTTCATTTTCTTGCATTCCATTCACGGTATTGCTTATGATGCCTTGCATTATTACAGATAGGAGGACAGTGACATTGGGTCCTGATTTCTATAGAAATGCATGTGCTTTGTCCAAAAATTTTTTAATGCTATAGGGGAACTGGAATTTCTGTCTGATAAGAAATCAATGTACCTGGAAAAATGTAGTTTTTCCTCAAAAAATGCTCAAACTTTGACATTCTCAACACAGAAAAATGGCTGGAGATTGCAAACTTGTAGACATGTCTGGATAACACCTGTTTCAAATTGCCAAGGCAGAGGATGATGCATCCTGTTCTCACACAAACTCTCAGACTATAACAGATGGACCATTTACCCAGCTTCTGGAATAGCCATTAGCTCCAGAAGTTTCTTACCTACCCCAGGAAAATCTGAAGAGGTTTGTTGGTTAACTTATTTTTAAATAATGTGAAATGTAGGCCAGGGGACCCACAGATGGCTATGGCTCATCTGAGTGGCTGCCCACTTGGCAGGTAGCCAAGCCACAGGTTCAGTGCTGGACATGGCATCAGAGAACAGAGAAGATCAGTGCAGCTCCGTTATGTCTCAAAGGAAAGCAGGGAGAGGAGAAAACAAGGAGACATGGATGTGTATATGAGTTGACAGGCTTCAATTCCAATGTCCACTTGTACTTCAACACATTCCCATATCTGCAGATATTGAGTGGGTTATCTTTGTCAAGACAACTAGCATTTGCATAGCAACCCAGAAAACAGCTTTAATCACTATCATCACTTCAAAAATGAAGAACTGCTGGACAAAGAGATTGAAGTAAAAATACTTTTTCACTACGGTGCTCCAGATATGTGAACTAGATACATTCTTCCAGTATGCGTTGCCATTTTAAATCCACAGGTTGTAAGCACACAGCTACCAGGTGTTCACTGCAGGGAAAAACCTTTGCATACATGTCTGGCTTAGCATTTCCCAGGGAATCTGTGACAGATGAAAGAATGGCATCTAATTTCCCCAGCTGTTTTTGAGGACGCAGTAGCAACAAAATAATTCAACTTTTTAAGGTGATCAAAAGCTACAAACATAGCTCATTTTTAATAGAAAAGAATGCCATTTCATATTAAAAAATTAATAATATTAATAATATTATTTAATAATATTAATTAATAACATTAATATTAAAAATAGTAATAAAAACCTAAAAAATATATTTTTCAGATCAACATTTTTCCCTACCTCACATGCCAAAATAAAAATAAGCCTTACTCAATTCATAATAAATACATCCATAATTTTTAAAGGCAGTGATTTTCAGCCCTTAAAATTGTTTAAAACAGATTCAAACAAAGTACCCCAAATAGTCATCAGAAATGCCTGACCAGCCTCTTAGATGTTTAAAATTACATTTTTTGTTTTGTTTTACAATCATAATTGATTTTTCCATGAGTAACTTCACATACTTGCTTTACCTGCTAATGCCTTTTTTTTTTTTCAAAGCATCTCTTTTTTTTCTGTACTCATTTCCAATAATCCACAAACACCATTTTGTCTTTATAGATTCCAGTTATTCTGTGCATCTGTTTTACAACCAACAAAGCAGACATTTTAAAGACTGAAGTTTCCACTGTTTCATACACTTGTGTGTCCACCCTAAAAAGTTATTGAAATGGACATATGCACAGCAGTTAAAATTATGGTTGCACAGGCAGTCTTATTTGTGGTGTTTCTTAACCGTTGCAGGTTTAACATAAAAGAGCTCAGTTTTTCAGCCTAGATGATTTAAATATTGTTAACTTATGACTAAAACAAGACCTAATATGAAAACGAGCACCAGTAGAGATCAGTGCTAGCTTTTATTGCTGTTGATCCAAACTATTATATAACCAACTTCCACATAATGCTTTTCTGTCTTAGTGGTTAAGTGCAAGCATCCTGTCTCAGTTCAGATTAGAACAATGCATAACAGGCACTTCAGTAAGCATGTTTTTTTCTTTGTTTTTTTTTTTTTTTTGGTTAGTTATAATAAGAAAGAAGCAAAATATTATTAAGTTTGTAAAAACACAGGATGTGATGTATTATTTCAGGAGAAGAAATTTTTGTTCTTTGATTAGCAGTGCCAATTCATCAATGCATTTCTGCATGGTACAAATATTGAAGATTCTTACAAGGTTTTTTTTGTCTGTGTTTTTTGTTTGTTTTAAAGGAAAAAGAATCATGAAGAATGTTCATAGTATTGCATCAATCAATGCCACAGTTCTCTGCTTAGAGGCGAACATGACAGAAAAAACCTTACCCTCATTTTGGCTATACACTGCACTTTTTCACTTTTTTTGCATTTTTATGTAAATCATTATCCAAAAACAAGTTGTCATCTTTCTTGAAGAAAACCATCACAAATCTACAAATCTGCATTTTTAGTCATGAAATGAAAAATAAAAGTACTAAAGGCTGTAAAAAACTCTGCTTTATGCAATCATCTGCCCTTCAAAGTCAATGCATATCCAGGCAATAATGGAGTTCTAAGGGGGAAAGGAACACAGCCCTAAGCAAGGGTACTGTGGAACTTGATTTTGACAGAAAAAAATGGGTGGCAATGTAATTTTGTTGGTGTTCCTGAATCTTCTCATAATCCTTTGAGTACAGTTTTTTCACCTATCTTGGTAGAAACCTGACTTCTGTGTAAGGATTTTTAGATTAAAAAATCATGTCAACCGAGCACTTCATAGTATTGTTTTGTAACAAGTTATTTACCTCTCCCTCTTAATCAAAAAACAAACAACAACAACAACAAAACAGAGGGAAAAACAACATTGCGTCAAAAAAAGAGTCAGTTTTGAATCATGATGAATGATTTTTCTTTTGTTTCTTCAGAATAAGTTTTACCTATTTACACGCAACCACTGAAAATATCTGCTTCCTTACTCTTATTCCTGAAATTTTGAGTAGGTTAAGTTATGCTTGGAATTGTCATGACCAGATCCTTTTCTGAAAAGGCTTGAGTTAGAAATAAAGAAAGTCAGATTACAGAATGCAGCTTTATACGTAAGTCTTTCAAAGTCAAGGTATCCCAAAGTGCTTTCAGAAAAATATTACTACCTTAATCATACAAACCCAGAGAAGCTTTCAGAGACAGCAATATAAGGTCAACAACTGTTCACAAATTAGTCCAGCATGGAAAAGGATTCTATAGGTTGCTAATATCTAGAGATATCATCGCACAAACATTATGATTTTGAATTGATAATTTTAGATGAAGTGCCCATATATTAAACTTAGAATCGAACCATCAACTTAAAGTTAGGTCCTTAGGGGATTATTTGTTTACGATTCTTATGCTCACTAGAGTACTCCACTGTTTTGAGAAACCTCCTCTCCAACTATCAATCCAAAATCTTCTACTCAAAGTTATCAACATCAGATTATTTCACAGTTCTGCAGGGAGAAGGTATGGATTCAGAAATGCCAAATTTTCAAACGCAGTCTTGGCAATCAAGTTCCATTGTTAGAGGCCTTCAACTTGAATAATGTGATCAATGTTAATCAACAAAATACCTTCTCTGTGTAGGAACATATTCCTAGGTTTAGTGTTAGTGTTTTTGTTTTAATGTTGTTTGCAACACAGAAATATATATTGCAAAAAAGCATTTGTGCTAAGTGGTCTATTTATTTTTTATTAAGATGAAGAAGAAAAATTAAATGAGAGCAATACTAGTTCGCACCTACCTATTGTTTGTAATTAATATGCATAAAATATTATTACAATGGTAGATAAGCTACTTCATGCACATTTAGTAAAATGCCCTTGTCCCACGAATATTTTTTTAATGGTTTTACTCAAATAGGTGACAACTGTATCACATAATTGAAAAAAATCAAATGCCAGCCATTCTGAAAATCTGTTCTGATAATATCAAAACAAATGAATGTATTCATAAACAGAAGACTGACCTACTTTTAAATTATTATATTAGATAAGCTCTACTTGTTGAAGGTATTAGACCACCCAAAACTAATACTTTACAGAAAATACAATGATGATACTCCATCTTTCAGCGGTATACCAAGAAGGGAATCATTACACTTGTTCCGCTGATTTCCCACCAACTTTTGAAGAGAGAGGTAAAGAAAAAAACACTCTAGAAGCAAGCAGATAGTTGGAGAAATATATGGGTGAAAATCCAGCTACATGAAAGATTTGGCTGGTTTTCATATTTTAAAACATCAAATCTGTGAATCTAATACTGAGAATGTGTAGAAAATCTGCTAAATTCTTGTATGCTTGTGTCTACTGGTAAGCTATTAAAGACCATGAAATTCAATATGCAGCAGTGATTTCAACATCTAAAAAGATAATACAGAAAAAATAGTCAGGAACACGTTCAAAAAATATTTCTTAGAGAACAGGAGATATTTTTATTTTTGGATAATTGAAGATGGAAAATCTGTTGCAAATCATCCTCATCTTGTGTCTGGTATCTCCCCACAAATCCAAGAAGATCCCTACTGCCAAGTCTGAGATGAAGGCAGATTTTGTTTATCTTGAGGAACCTGTATAGCAGTGCAAGAGGGGAACTACATCTGTAGGGCTAGAAAACAAGACTGTAAAACAAAACAGATTCCAGATTTAGACCACTTTCTCAAAAGATGAAGAGGAAAATATGAGATTCCTCAGGTAAACGTTGTCCAGGATTCTCTTCTCCCTGTATTAATTTTCTCACTAGTAACAACTTCTATGAAAAAAAATGACCCAAAGCACCTCCAAAGGACATGAGATTTGTTCCATTTTTATTAAAAAAAATGTACTTAAATTCGGCAAACCATTTCCAGTCCCTTTATTTTTTTCCTAATTCCAGATGGTAAACTTGTGTATTTACATATATGTGTACAACTACATATAATTATTCTAAAATATACAGCAAAGAAGTAGTATTACTTTTGCTTCCTTGATTATATATATAATATATATATGTACACACACACTTACTCCAAAAATAATGTTTTCTAATTATTTCCATACAACAGATACAAACAGTACAATAACACTATATGATAGAGCACATTCTCAACTACAGAACATGTTTCAACATAGTCACCACCATTAGCTATGCATTTTTGCCAGCAATGAACAACAGCCTGCATGCCATGCTCATAAAAACCAGCATCAGTGGAAGTGAGTCTCTGATGCAACTGTTGAAACGCACCATCCTGTGATTCAACTCACTGTTTGGTCTCCATAAACATTCTGCAAGTGTTGACAAATGTCAGTGGGTGCAATTTTTTCTGCATGGAGGTATACAATGACATATCTTTGCATCATCCATACTTCCATGTCAGACGTCATTTTGTCAGACTGCCCCTCTGCTGCTATCTGTCACACAGTAACAAAGTGCAATGAATACTGGTGGGAAGCTTCAACTTCTATTCCCATACCACTAACATCTACCTCTGATGTCGTGGGCCAACACAATAAAAGAGAAGGCATTACTTTTGGAGCATGTTCGCACACACATGCTCATTTATTTATACAGAAACATACACACACACCCACACACACATTTATATGTGTGATTATTTTTCCTTTCATCATCTAAATAATATAACACCGCTTATCTTTTCCCACCAAAAGAGTTAAACTTGTTGCTCTTACCTAAGACCACAGTGTATATTGTTTACAAGAGCTACATTCTACTGTGAAACTAAGACTGAGAGAATTACTTTTATTCAATGCTTCTGCTTTAAAAAGGATAATGATTTCGTCTGGTTGGAGCTGTCTGTCCCTGCTTAGTTTATTGCAGGGAAGAAATTGCCTGTTCACTCATGATAAGATAATTTGTCGCCTTGGAAATTAAATTACCCATCCCAGTTTACCTTGAAGAGGAATACTATATAATACCTATTTGTTCCATTACACTCTTTAAATCAGAAATACACTTTACTCCACAAATATATTCCGTGTAATCAGAGACATTAAGACAAGGTAAAATAGCCCCCGACTGAAGCTTAATTAGGCTCCAAAGTTGACAATTGTGTAAGAATTGAATCCAGTGGAACTAAAAGGTTCTTAAATAATTTCTTTTAAAGAATAAAACTAAGCCTCAAATACATTTTAAAATTAGCTTTTTGAATTTATTTTACTATATATAACTCTCAGGAAAATTTACCACAGAAAGCCAAGTCAGGTGCATGTGTTCACTAAATGAAACGAGAACAGAGTTATTGATATCTTCACAAGACAAAACAATGGGAAGGGTGAAACCATATTTTTCACTGAATATTTTTAACTCTATGACATATAATTAATATAGGTATGAAGTCTAATATGTTTTCCCATTTCCAGCCAGTAGTACATAAATAGTTAAATACGAGCTGGTTTTCAGAGTCACTGGTTTGTAACAGTATCACCTCTCAGCTGTTAAGGCCAAACTGAGTGAAGGGGGCTTAAAATTTAAAACAAGTTTTCATAAAATCACCGTAATTAGCAACAGCCATGCTTTTAAACTGAAGAGAGCACTTCAAAAATTATGGGTAGGGCATAGCAGGGCAGAGTTCTTAAGGCACTTTTCGACAATAGGCATTGGAAACAGTTCAAATCTTTCATAAAACTCATTTATAGAACTGCATAATCCAAATGACTCATTAACTTCTTTATATACAGAGAAAAAAAAAAAAAAGGCTAAGAAAATTAGATTTTTCCATAGCATACTTTTCCAAGTCTTTGACGGTGATGAAGAGAAGCTGGTCTTATGATGGTGATAACGGATTAAGAAACAAGGCTTTGCGCAATTGGCTCCTACACAGGCTGGAATTTTGACCTTGAACAAATTGTATAATCCCTCCGCCACTGTTTCTCCATTTCTAAAACAAGCATAATTCTTACCTACTTTGAAGAACTGTTCAGGGGATTAATTAGATGTTTATTGGATGCTTTAGATGTAGAATATATTAAATCATCTACATTATTTGAGGCTTATGAATATTTATGCTTAAGTAAGTTCTAGAGGTAGGATTTTTCCAGTGAAAAATTTTTGCCCTACCAACCCTCAGTAGAAAAGATTTGACCATAAAAGTAACAGAAACAGTGTGATGAAGTTTTAAGGAGAGAGATTGCTCAGGTTCCTGAGATTTCTGCATCCATCCTAGCCCAACTTGGAAACGTGAGTTTTCCATTGACATGCACGTTTACTAAGCCCACTTTCCGAAGAAAAGAAAGTATACAACAACTTTTACTGTAGCACTAACAATGAAATATCTTCTCTACGATCTCGCTATCTGAAGTCTCACTTATACTTTAACAACTGCTATTTGGAATATATTGTACAATAGTATTTTTCCTCTTTTCCCACCTTGCTAGTATGTACTGCATTATGAAAAACTTGGGAAGACTTCAAGAAGGTCAGTGGTGGAAAAGGTTCAGTCCATGGATGGAGTGAAGGCTGGCATTGGGATTTTATACAGCTTGGAAAGGTCAGGTTTTTAGGCCCATTTAGTAAATTAATTACATTATTTATTGATTAGCATTCAACAGGAGGTAATCTTGAATGTGAATAAAACATGTTTAGGTATCAGTAATTAAAATGTCAAGGCATCTCCATGAAGTATAAAAAGAACAGACTGGACCAAAGAAGCAAATTACAAAAAAATTGAGTAAGTCTTCCTATGACTGGACTTACTGACCTCAGGATACCAAAGCATGCACACTCAGTAAGTAAAAAGAATGCTTTATGGGATCTGAAGTCAGGAACAAAATGCATTGAATAAAATCACCTTTCAACATAAAGACAGCTAGCCAGATTTATTTTGTAATAGCTGTATACTGCATACTAGTGAGTGACAGCAATGGCTCATGGAGTTACTCCATTTTTACTGGTTTGCTAGGAAAGGTCAATATCAGAGACTCATTAGAAAAGTCACAAAAGATTTCAGATTTCTTTAAGTACATTGTTGTTTTTTAGGGGCATTCTCTTCAATAATCTCTGTATTACTTAACACTTTATTCATCTGCATTTTTGCCTTTAAAACACTGCTTTTCCATTCTGAAACTACAATCCATGGATTCTTTAAGAAAAAAATTTTTTGTTCTGAAGCCATCCTGCTGTTCTCACCAAATGAGAAGCAGGTCAGAACCATGCTATTTAATTAGCTGGGAAGGCAGGTGATGTTTAAGCACATTGCTAATCATTTTCTAACTGGTAATAATTTTCCATCAGGGATAGATTGACAACAGATTTTCTGAACAGCATTCAGAAAATGGTAATTCATGACAAAGAGGTTTGAGGTATAGATTACAAATAGATTTAATAAAAGGAAAGGCTACGGATGAATAACTATAAAATGTCACAAATAATGGTACCAACACTTTGTTATGCCTGAACAGCACTCAAAAATCTGCATCTGAATGAACAGTAACAAAGTAAAACAAGAGATCTGGGTTATATATATATGGTTTTTTTTTTTGTTTTTTTTTTTGAGTCCCCTAATGAGATCTCAGATTATGGAAGCATACAAAGAAGCTGTCCAATTTCAGTTTTGCTAGGTGGAGGAGAGCTTCGACCAGGTGTCAGAACTCCAAATACATACATACTGGGCACTACTAAATTTTGCATGATTACTTTCAGAATAACATCTGTATTGTTCACATTGTTCAATAGCAAAAATATAAATAGCTCATTCTCCCATAATTTTTCTCCTGGAAGGTCCTTTTTTCAATATATCACACAAGCTGTTATACTCAGGAATGTCATTTTTAATTTAAGTTTACTGTTCTTAGAGTGAAGTATTTCTAATCTCAAGAACTTTTAGTTTCCTATCCTGAGAGAAGTGGGAAAACAATTTAAGAGGTTTTTTTGGATTTCTAAGAGGAACCACAGAACTAAGGGTTTTACTGATCAGAAACTAAGTTTTCTTAGATGCAGTAACTTCACAAAAGTCAACAGTTTGACTCCCAGATAAACAAAAGCAGATGATTTGAAATAAACCCCCCACCACTAAACACACTTAAAAACTATCAGTGACTGAAAAGTTTCAGTTAACATGCAAACAAAACCAGTTTCTGTAGTGAGGAACTATTTTTCAGTAAACAGAAATGCATATTTAGATGAAAAATTATCATATAATCAGTGAGGCATTACCCAGTATAGTAAAAACAAAGTCTTTTCCCTGTTAATCAAAATCAGCTAGACGGCTATATAGTTAATAACACTTTCATCATTTATGTGCTAGGTTAAGATTCTTCCTAATAGGTGTTTCAGTAGCTAGTGTTATTAAAGGCAGTATGCAAAACCTTAATTTAATGCACTAATTAGTACTAAATCATGGAAGATTATTTTGTAGGAATAAGAATTCTGCATGCATTGGCCTTGCCTGTAAAGATGTTAAAAGCCCTATCTGCTCATCTGTGGAAGTAGGATCAAAGCCAGATCTTATTTAGTCAGCTAGCAGTATTTCAATAGTTATGACAAGCCCCCTGAAATTGAGGAAAGAGATTTTGTCTTAAAAAGCAGGTCTCTGTGAGAGAGGCCCCATGAAGATTCAGGGTTTAATAGAGCACTGCTTCTAATCTTGTATGTGAACTAAGTAATTGGGAGAATGCTAAGAGAATGTTTAGGTTATCAGATACAGTATCTTGGATACACGGATTATTTATTTAATCCATTGAATTACGTTGTTATTTTGATTCCTTCATGGAACTCTTTTCTGAGAGAAGAGGCATTGTTTTAGAATTCCCAGATAAAATTATAATTAAATGCTTGTGAGAAGAAAAACCAACAAAAGACAACAACAAATTTCAATTTCAAGTTATTCAAACATTGTAAACTCATTCACACAGACACACAGTTATAGAGACAGATATTTATTAAAAATGTTCCTGTATTTTCATAAACATGTTCCACGTAACTTTTACCTTCAAATCTCAACCAAGCTACACCAAGTCATGATAATGATTGAGTCTATAGATTTAATTATAGGAGGTTTTCACATAACAGAGTAAAACCTACCTTATTAAAGTGAGGAGCATTTGTTGGTTTTTTTATTATGTTTTTTTAATTTAAAATAAATTTGGATGGCACACCTTTTTATTGGTACACACCATTTCCACCTCTATTGGAAAGTTGGGACCTTTAAAACTGTAAAGATGTCTATGGTGGAAAATCAGAAATAGCACAGTTTTCTTCCTTTGAGGACACTGAAGAAAGCACTGCAACACTAGCAGATAGGAAGCACCTATTAACTGGGAATATGCCAGACATAAAAGAGAAAAAAAAAACAACAACATGCATTCCACCATGTTGCCTTACAATTTTGCTAACTGACCTTGTAGTTCCTTCACCAATTTAATACCCATCCCAACCATTTGTTGGGGCACACATTCCTGCTATGTTCATATCTGTTTCTGCTTGGACTAGGGTATAAATCTGGTTAAGTGCTAGGGTGTATGTGGTCTTCATCCTGGCCTCTGAAGTATGACACAGTTATTACCGTTAACCTGTCAGCCTCAGTGTATATATCTGGCCAGCCAGCTATCGGGTCCTTACAGCTTTCCCAGTTCATTCATATATACAGCTTATGTACTGAGCCTGGGCCTAAAAAATAATAACAATATTTTTGAGCATTCTAAACAAGTAGTTCAGGCAACACGACAAATATTTTCAGTTACCCCCTTTTGAAACTTAACACTGAAGCTTTCCTTAGAAAATATTAGTGCTCTTGACCACCTGTCTCAGGACAGCCAGTCTACGATGCTTCAGGGGAAAAGCAAGAACTCACCTACCGTAAGGCTAGAAGTTATGATGTTCACGGGAAAATAATATTCCTAGCTACTATCATTGTCTTCTGCCCTGAAGAATAAGGATTTATATCATTTCTAGTTTCCTTATTATTTTTAAAACCCTAGTAACTCTGGATGTTATAAAATATATGAACACCCATTTCCTTTTCTAATCCGACTGAGCTCTTGATTTCAATAATATATTGTGGCAACAACTTTTGTTAGCTTATTGTTGGCTGAAAAAAAATTGCTCATATCAATTTTAGATTTGGTGTCTTTCAGTTTCTCTGACTACTGCCTTCCTCTAATATTATGTCAGTAGCTAAGTAGAGAGCCTGCTCTGGCTTCTCTATAGTCATTGCTACTCACTGTCTTTTTACTCAGTTATTTTTCATGTCCTATCTTGTTCATCTCTATTCTAAAGTAAACTGCTCCTGTCTTTTCAATCTTACTTCATATGGTTGTTTTTTCCACTTCCCTAGGCATTTTTATTGCTATTTTCTGAGCTCCTTCTATTTTTCCTATTGGTTTTTTCAAAATAAAATAAACAGAGCTGAAAACAGGATTGCAGAGGCCACCTAATTTACAAGTAGCATTATAATACCATCAATATCAATTTATTAAAAATCCTAGCCCTAGATTTCTTTTTTAACCATTACTACTTACTGACTAGAAGGGGTTTAGAGTTGTTTGGTTTTCCAAGCTGGAAGTCACAACGACAGTACATTTTATCATACGCGTACTGTACCTAGTAAAATCCTTGGAACATATTTCTTAATACCTGCTGAACTTCCTGAATACAGGGGACAATATTTTTTTCTTATGATTTTTGGTACTCTACAGCCTGAGAGTAATCACATGCACTGAACAAAGAACAACACTGTTTTCTATTCACTCTTGTAGGTACATGATGCCCTAGGCACATCTCAAGCGATGTCCTTTTGTTTCCAGTAAGAGCCATTGACATTGAATTATCTTCAGGACAAGCTATTCTGACTGATCTCTTGGAGTTAGGTCCAGAGAGAGCATCCAAAGCTCCTCTTTTGAGAGAAGACAGTAAAATTTACTGTTACCATTTTCACATGATAATGCACAACTGTTGTCGTCATCTTTTTGTACAGTACCAGTTCAGAATGACTGCTGTAAACATGATGGAAATTGTGCCTGGAGCATAATCTCTCATAGGGGACATGTTTGTTGTCATTAGATCTTATAATAGATCTGAGTTTGTGAGATTAGTTTCTTCTTCGTAAAACAACCACAATACACTGCTTTGTAGATAAAAGAGGCAGTTTTACACCAAGGTGCTTTACCTTTAAACCAGAAGGAGACTTCTGTGCATTGCCCAGAAACAATTTCATACTCAGGGAAAACAACTTATTTACGGAATCAAGTAAAATATTTTCCTGACTCTCTGAACTCAATATGATCACACCTCTCATGTTTTGGGGGCAGACAGTTTTAAAACAGACTTAAAAATTTAATCAAAGAAGGGGACTCATAAAATAAGTAGTAGTAGAATTTATTTTTTACTATACAAATTCAAAAGTTGTCACCTTGTGGCCACTAATTATGAAAGAACCTTGGTTCCCAGTCTTATTCCTCTCTAAACATCTTGCTGTTGTGTTAAGTAATGTTGTGTTGTGAATGTAATTCTTTACATTCAATTGTAAATAGTTCCAGAGCAATCCTGTGCAGAATGTGGTGCCTGCCTACTTCTTGCCAGAGAAGAACAAAGAGACAGGGAGATCATAGAATCACCAAGGTTAGAATAGACCTCCAAGATCATCCAGTCCAACTGTCCACCTACCATCAATATTTCCCACTAAACCATGTCCCTCAGTAACACATCTAAACATTTCTTGAACACCTCCAGGGATGGTGACTCCACCACTTCCCTCAGCAACCCATTCCAGCACCTGACTGCTCTTTCAGAGAAGAAGGCTTTCCTAGCATCCAGCCTGAATCTCCTCTGGTGCAACTTGAGGCCACTCCCTCCCATCCTATCACAAGTAATGTGGGAGAAGAGGCCAACTCCCACATCGCCACAACCTTCTTTCAGGTCATTGTAGAGAGCAACATGGTCTCTCCTGAGCCTCCTCTTCTCCACACTAAATAGTCTCAGTTTCCTCAGCTGCTCCTTTCAAGGCTTGTGCTCCAGACCCCTCACCGGCTTTGTTGCCCTTCTCTGGACACACTCCAAGGCCTCAATGTCTTTCTTGTAGTGAGGGGCCCGAAACAAAACACAGTACTTGGGGTGCAGCCTTCACCAAGGTTGAGTACAGAGGGATTATCACTTCCCTGCTCCTGCTGGCAACACTACTTCTGATACAAGCCATGATGCCATTGGCCTTCTTGGCCACCTGGGCACACTGCTGGCTCATGTTCAGCTGTGCATCAACCAATACCCCCAGGTACATTTCCCCTACACAGTCTTCCAGCTATTCTGCCCCAAGCTTGCAGTGTTGCCTGGGGTTGCTGTAGCCAAACTGCAGGACCTAGCACTTTGTCTTGTTGAACTTCATCCCACTGTCCTCAGCCCAGCTATCCATCCTGTCCAGATCCCAGAGGTGCAGCTGACCAAGAGAGGTTGCTTAGTGGAAACAAATTGTTTCTACTCTGAATTACCACCTCTGATGTATGAAGGTAATATAATTGTTGAGTAGGCTGATTTCTTAGAAATAAAGCATGAGTAAAGTGAGTCTGTGACCAAGTATGAATGATTACAGTGAGTAATAGATTTGTCATAAGAGAAAAAAGAAGTTACTTCAAAGTTGGAACTGTTGTATTTTTAGGTAGATGAAAATTTCTATATTCGTATTTTATAAAAGAAAGCAAGAGGAAGAGGGAAAACAGCTTTTTTTTCTTCAGTATTCTTTGGAAACTTTTTTCACCTGCAGATGTGAAATTGTACATATAAATCACCTTTGAAATAATTATTGTTTCTCTCAAATTTGAAGAATCAAAGGTCCAAGCACCTCCAAGGACACCCTCCTGCTCTCCTTGAGAGGAAGAAGGTGGGAGAGGCACAACTGATTCTTGTCACTCTCTGGCATCATCCAAGAGACACAGCACATGTCTGGAGATTACTGCTCTCCTTGGATCCATGTGAGGGGTAGCACAGTACAGTAGGAGTTTAATTTAGATCCCCGGCCTTATTATGTTTATTTTATTTGATTTTATTTTGCCTGTGACAACCTCCATACAGCTCTTAAGTAGGTGACTGCTATATCCTCTAACATCCTAAATAAAACATAACTTGAAAACAAAGAACATAACTGCAATCTGTCAGTTTTTTGAATGAAAATCCAAATTATAATCTACATGTTGGCTTTGCATTCCGAAGTTAACGTTGCCCAAGTACATGGCACTATGCCAACAGCTAGAGCAATACGATTACAACTTTTGCGGCATTTAAGCATTTCAAGCAATTTTAAAATAAGCTAAATAAATTAAAACTTCACTTCTTTTTCATCTATGGCCAACAGTTATTAGAGGGAATATTTGTATCCTGATCAAAGAAATATAGAGGTGTTAGCATGCAGGGATTTTTTGGTTTTGGTAAGATTGTCAATGACAATTCTTTGATGTTATGATTGGATAAAACACAGTTTGGCTGTATTTCACATCTGTAACAGCTTTGTATACTTATCCTTCCAAAAACAGAAATCTTACAACATATTCATTTCCCTTTTCAGACAGCTTTTAAAAGAGCACAAAATTCTTCATGTTCTTCTCTTACAAATGAGTCCGCTTCTGAATACACTGTGTCTCTTTGGTTGGTCTGCTAGATGCCTGATCCAGCTGCCATGAACCAGAATGAGGCCCAAACTACCGCAGTGAATACACATGAGCAATTTTGGCATGCTCAAAACATGAAGAGAAACACCATTGAGCACTTTCCTACTGATCTGGGACACAAGCCTCTCCCGTATTTGCGCTGTACTCTTTGAATAGCTTGCTAGAGGTTGTGCTTGTGCTGCCCTTCCACATTCACAGCAAAGCTTCTTCATGTTGATACATACTCTCTTCAACATCTCCCGCAACAAAACTTAAGAAGCATCTGCACAACTGCCTGACTTAATCCTTTGGAGTTAGTCACTCACTCATTAAAGGCAGAGGATTCAGCCAGCTGCAGAGCTGGCACAATCATTTTTCAACTTAGGGATTCAGGCACAAACTTTTCCTCCCTCCGTTATAACTACTTCTCTTTCGTTGGGGAATTTCTTTTCCTCGCCTTTGGTTTTTTCTTGTTCCTGAAGAGGTGGTATATTCTCACCCAATTCCTTCTGCTACAAAGCACTTAACAAGAGATAAACTGCTACTGAGGTGTTGCTAAATCTGGGAAAAGTTCTGTATGATGCTCAATAGTGGTAGGAATTAAGTGCTCTCTGGTGCTCAAAAGCACTATGTCAATAGAAATCATAAGAAGCATTAAGAAAAAGAGGCAGTTTTGGTAGTCTCCTATACCTTTGCATTTTTTTGCATCTTACATTTGATATCATTTTAAATATACCTAGGAATCTAGTGACACAGATATATATATATATATTGAAAAGGCAAAAACAGATATTCCAATTAACAAGTATACCTAAGCATCAACTTCACTTTCATTCTATTGCACATTATATATGGCTAATGCTAGTTTTTTGCCCCAATATGCTGCTTCTTTGTGTTTATATACAGCATCTGGCTATATTTTGTAGTATTAGAAAATATGAGACCAATTCATCAATGCCTTGCACCATCTGTAGTTAATCCATTTGTACAGAGTAAATGCAAATCAGAGATCTTCCATTACAGTATTAAACATCAAAGCTCATAAATCAGATTTTGTAAAATTACATTAATTTCTAAATACTTGAACATTTCTATGATGTTATTAAGAAGCCACTGTAAGTACAGTAAATATTTGCATGTCTATAAGCATACAAACATTCAAAAGCAGTGACAAAGTTCCTACCTTTCAGGACTTATGTTATGGTTTTGTGATTTTTTTTGTTGTCGGTATTCCACATCATTACATCATGTAAGGTACGGGCAGTTAAAGGGTTAATTCCCCGGTTACTGT
>NC_034412.1:32444040-32449166 GCF_002078875.1 Numida meleagris | reverse complement strand
TTTCCTTCCTCTCTTCTCGTTTTTTTTTCTTTTGGGCCTGTCCCCCCCCCCTTGTCACGGACGCAGACCCTTTAGACAATACCGTGACAACTTATCACTGGATACAGCAGTGGAATTTTAGTCTCCCTCCCACAAAATGCACAACTTTAAACAAAGACAGAACTTGGAAAAGGATTTTTCAAAAATCCCAGCTCCTAAGAATATTTTTCTACAGGCACAAATAATATGTTCAGATTGAATTCAGAACCTTTCTTTGTTCTTGCTTCCTAAGTTTTCAGTATTTTCCTTGCAAATCAAGCTCAGGAAGGCACAAGCAAGGATGCAATCTGAATTATATCTTTTACATAGGTTCAGTGTAATCATATATAGTGTTAGTTCTTCAGATACATTTCAAAATATTTGGTTTATTGCTGAAGATGCAGCTCTTGCGGGAAGAGAGAAGAGGAAAATAATTTGAGTGATAGGCAAGAGACAGGAACAGTTACTTCAGTGATTAGTACTCCCTTCCTTCCTAGGGCAGAAAAATAATCTCCTGCTATGGAATGCCCGCTTCAGGCTATTCATTGTCCACACCGCACCTTCCAATATAAAAAGATTTCTCTAGCATAATGTGACACCATCATTAAATGGAAGAGAGATGACCAAGTTTCCTGCATGGCCGGATATTGTCCTGATGGTGTGGAATTTTGAAGTCAGTCTCCTGAAGACACAAACTATATCCCAGGGCATAGCAAGGAAGAAGATGATGAAAGCATTAACCTGGTACTTAATAGATACATTTTATTTCTGACTCTGCATAGAGACCATGTACTAGGTTTCCCTGTATTTAAAATTAATATAACAAAATGCATCCCTTGTAGATCTGCTCCAAGAGCATTCCAAAAAAAAAGAACTAGGAATTCACATTGTTACCTACAAAGTGGAGATCCTAGCCATGAACTGAGTATAAATAACTCCTACATAACGTGAGCAACCAGATACCTAAATGTAAACAGCTATTGCCATTTTAAATGTCCTAAAGTCTCCTATATTGTCTCCACCTTCAGCTCCAAAGAAAAAGGTCCTAATGCTGTGTCCATCAGAACATCCAGTCTTCTATACCACAGGGAATCTAAACCATAGAAGCCTATGTATAAGTGCCTACTTTGCAGCCAAATGACACATCATTCAAGTTCATTTTTACCAGGAAAACTCCCTCTTTGTTAATACTTTACTTTTTGTTAACGTATCCTTCTTAGTGGTATTTCACCAAATAAAAATGCAACGTATTAAGACAAAAGAAAACCATCAACTTTTCTCTTCATATATGTAACCTTCATTGATGTTAATGGCACCAAAGTTTATGCAGACAGCATACACAGAACAGGGAGGAGTTGAGGAGGGTGCATGTCAAACCTGGTATCAACTAGTGAAGAGACATCAGGCTCCCTTTAATACAAGGACATGGTAAGTTTTGCACGTATTTTCTATGAAGGTAGCCTCATAACGAGCTAACAGCTCAGGAAATGCAATCTGGTTGGAAAGTAACCCCCAAAGGAGATCCTACTGTTACGTTATATGTCATGGCAGTATAAACTCTTTATTGTCAATTTGAATTCTTTCATTGTAGTTTAACACATTTCTGATCTGAAAAAAAAACCTAACAGAAGTCTTTATAGAAGAAAAATCTTAGTTTCTTTTTCTACCTACTCCAAGACTGTAAATTAAAATATGACGCAAGTGATTATGTTGTCTAAAATCATGAACTGTGAGCTTCAAAGGAGAAAAGGAGAGAAAAAGATTGTCTCTACCTCTCTGTAGTAGAGTATAATCTACAAAGATGAGCTTTGCAGCAAATTAAATTTGTAATATTGGATGCACTTGGACTGGATGATCTTAGAGGTCTTTTCCAACCTCGGTGATTCTATGACTGTCTTTAATAGTGACTAAGGCTTGTTCATACCTATCTTTTGTGTGCATCTACATTTTGTTAAAATAAGATACAAGTGATGGCAAGGAAGAGTAGGAAAGAGTACTTGAATATTAGTAGGGAAAAACAAAGTACAACCAGCAACTCAAGTCATATAGAAGGATTTCTTCGTCTCAGAGTTGTTTGTAGAGATACAGAATCATAGAATAGAATTATAGAATGGCTTGGGTTGGGTTGGCCTTAAAGAACATCTACTTCCAACCTCCCTGTCATGAACAAGTTCATATGAGCTTTAATCCTTTGCTACAAAAATCTTTTCAGACGTTTGCCATGAATTCTATTTTACAATGTGAGAAGGAGTTAAGCAATAGTCGAGGCAGTAGGAGAAGCATTTACACTTTTAAACTGTAGCTAGACAAGAAGTGCAAAAAAAGCAATCACTAAGTCATACTCAAAACTATGTTTCTTGAACTATGAACTTTTGAAGGTAGAGGCACCCATAAATAAAAACACAGATAAGTGAGCATTTGAACAACTTCAGACATATATATACACACAGTATATTTCATAGTATGATCCACATACAAAAGATTAATTTGTCTTGTTTTCTTTATATATTCTGAGTTATTTCTGCAAATAGACAATAAGTTCATTTTTGTGTTTCTGTTATCGTTAAGTGTAATTCAAGATCCTCATTACACTTGTCATCCTAGTGCAAGGTTAATTAGAATTAATAAATGCTGTACTGATCCAAAAGGAAGAAAGGGCAAATGGAGAGAAACATGCTAATTATTATCCATCCAAAGTAAAGAAACTTGACACAGGACATGCTGTGCAGATGGACTAATCTTGAGCTGAAGAACCAAAACAATGTATTAGAAAAAATATTATTTCTTTAGATATTCATTTTAAAAGGCATATTCTGTATCTCAACAGTCTTTTTTAAGGAAAATATCAAACATAATTCTCAGCACCGGACACAAGGAGTATTTAATCCATTACTGGCCTTCTTGGCAACTTTTACCTAGCAAATTAATTTTTATGTTTCACTTTTTCTACATACATATACACAAGCATAAATAGTGATCAAAACTGGGAGGCTGTTATGAACTTAATGTTTCAGAAGATGAAACTGCTTTTTAAAAATGTTCTTATTCAATCTTCCCTTTTCATTGACACTTCATGCATGACTTTTTTGAAAAGAAAATTAAAATGAGAAGTTTCTTTTGAATCAAATACTCTCTAATCCAGAGAAATACTCTCTATTTCAGGAAAAGCAGACTAGCAAAGAGTTATTATGCTTTATTTCTTAAACATCAATGAAGTTTGCGCTAAACCAGTAGAAAATCACAGTTTTCCTTTTTCTGCCAATATACTATCCTATTACTCTCCTGATGGTTTTGTTTCTAAACAAGAGTTTAGTTAAAAGTTCCACATAAATGGTGTTGAAAACTCAAAGAAAGAGTTTCAAATGCCTGAGATCCTTTCCACTGTACATCTCTGTGCATAAATGAATATATTTTGTAGAAAAGTCTTAGAAACTCATATTAAACTTGTAAGAGACACTGACAGCATCTTTTTGTTATCCAACCTCTGGCTAGTACCACAGTGGATCACCATTTGTTTCATTTGTTTATGTTTCTATTGCTTCCCAGAACAACCCGAAACTTGGACTGTAGAAATCTACTCTGGATTAGGATATTCCTCAGGGAACAAAGCTGATTTAAAGAATAGCTAGAGAAGCTTTAGAGAAGGGAAGAATGTTCTTATATATTGTATATCAGTTTGGCAATTTTGGGTAAATACAGCAAAGTACAGCCATGTGCAATCAAAACCAAGATGGATTATGGAAAAATACTTGTTTTTTGATTGAGATCTAAACCTCCCCTTACCTGTGACTAAGTTCCATCTCAGAAGAAAAAACAAAGGAGCGTATTATACTAGTACACATTTTACACAGCATGCTGGATCAGAAATTTGCAATGCATCTCTTTGTAATATTTCAGGTGACACAAAGCATTATCTCTGGAGCTTACCTGCTTTGTAAGCAGTTTTTTCTGTATTTGCCTTCAACAAAACCAGCCATAACTCAGCCTCAGTGAAGTGTATACATCAAATGTCCAATAGATGTGGTATAATCAACTCTACATGCACTATTCTTTCAAAGTTTCTAGTTTAGATTTATGACAAGTCAATAACACTCATCTCTCAAACATATTTTCTCTTTTTTTCCCCATTTTAGACAAAATATACTTTATGCTACCTGTCTTGCTTCATAACAGTCAAGGAATGACAAATATGCATTTACACTTTAAGTAAAGGTTTGAGATCATCAACAAGACATGCAATCCTGACAGGTTGTTCTTCTGTGACCTTCTTCAGGGAACATATTTCAACTTGCATAAGTAACTAAGCAGAATTTATTTCATTTATTAATGTTTGTGAATTTGTGTTTTAGGATAAACAGTACAAATAAATGTAAGAGACTGTCACTGTGATATGTAATTACATTTTAATTTTGATATGCTTAGTACCTTAAAGATAGAGGATTTCATGCAATGTCACTTTTTTTCAATTTTTAATATTAAATCCAAATGTTCAGGAAGATCTCAGTAATTAGATTATTCACCAGCAGAATAATCAACTTCAGAGCCCTATAACAGGGTCTCCAGTCTTAATCATCCAATAAACCTCTACAGATTGCAGACTACAGAGTGAGAAGTCTGAGATAACAAGTCACGTGGCATTTTTTCTTTGCATGAAATACTAGTTGGTAATAATTTCTGCCTATTAGTCACAGTAAAGTAGTACGCTGTATTATAAACCCTCTCCTTGGAGGTGCCACCATCTTCCCCTTTCTATCTCATAAAAAAATAAGAAATTCCTCTTCTGAAAAACCCTATTTTCAGTCAGTCTTTACCTTTCCGTACCCCTCCCACACATACAATTATCTCACAGTCACAGATGAGATCTCATTAACCTGCTTCATCCCTACAACGTTAGCCTCTCATATCCACTTTTAAGATTTTCTCACATAAATATTGATGCTGACTTTGGTGTTAGACTTGCAAGAAACAGAATTTCCCCATAAGAATCTTCAAAAATATTTCTTGACTCCTTTTCTGGGATGTGTGCCATTAACTTTACTGCCAAATTTGCTGATGTTATGGTTTTGTGATTTTTTTTGTTGTCGGTATTCCACATCATTACATCATGT
>NC_034412.1:32242396-32438865 GCF_002078875.1 Numida meleagris | reverse complement strand
TTTTTTTTTCTTTCCTTCCTCTCTTCTCGTTTTTTTTTCTTTTGGGCCTGTCCCCCCCCCTTGTCACGGACGCAGACCCTTAGACAATACCGTGACAGCTGACCAACAGCATATTATACTCTCTCCTTTCTTTCCTCTAATTATTATCTTTTGTCTTACAGCAAGACCATCCATCAACTCTTACAAATGGAAATTGTTTCTTTGTTCAGTGTTTTGTGCAGCAGATACCTAACTATCAGATGCTAGGATAATGCATAAGAAATATTTATTGAAGTCTGCTGAGTGAGACACCAACATGTAAGATGTCAGTCTAGAGAGATACTTGCATGAAGTTTTAAATGTGTTTGAAACAACCCTGGAATCATAATGTCACTATTTCTGTCTTTTGTTCTCTAACTGAAGGAAATGTAATTTAGACTCAGCTTGTATTCAGGCTTTTACAGAGCAAAAAATCTCTTTTCCCTCACAATAAGACAATGCTCTTTCAAGTTCTGGCTGTTTTTTTCTCACTATATTTTGAAATGAACTTTAATCTAAGCATTTGCCATATCATGCAGAGAAGTTATCAGATGCATGGAGTTTAATTAAATATCAGGCAGCAGCCAAAACCTTGCTCAGAATTTTGGTAACAAGCTCTGAAGCAATTTACTTCAGGTAATTGGGAGGCATTTGGCTCCAGGCTTCTGTCTAAAAGCCACACGGTTGATGTGAAATGAGCTAATCAGTGACTCGAGTCCAATGGCTAGAGTCCCCATTACCGTCACACCCGCCCTCTTGTCTGCTGCCTCAGTATGAATCCTGGCTGTAAGTGGAAGCTAAGCACACTATGGGCTCTCTTCCCAGCTTGGTAGAGAAGAGACAGAATGATTTCTGGAGGTACTGGTGGCAGCAGCTCAGACCAAGGGCTCAGTCCAACTTCAGAAGTCTACATCTTCCATGGAGGATGGTAACAGTTAGGCCATTTGATTTTAGAGGAGAGGGAAGTGAACATTTTTTTTTTATGCGCTGATCTTATTTCAAAGAGGAGAAGTGGATGGAATAAGTAGAATAATACATAAGCTATTGACAAATATTAGCATGAAGCACAGTAGCAGTGATTCCTCAAGAGCTGTACACATCAAGAAGTTGTGACAAAGTCACAATAATAATGAAATTCACTCAAATAATTCCCATTAAACTCTTTTTAGTTGATTTCTGTCAGGGAACTTTAATACCAGGTGGCCTTTAATAATACATTTAAACAACCAGAGAGTTTATTCTAGTGTATGAGGCTTACTGAATTCTTTCAACACCTCTGCTACAGTGCCACGCAAACTTTGTCAAGTCAGACATATGAGAGGATACAGTGTCTAAAACCCTCAGAAAGCTTCTATACTCAGCCAAGGCCAGCTGAAAGGAAAACTCTTGATGCCTGGATCCAGCCTTTGCAAAAAAAGCTGTAAATAACAAAAGCTGGTAGGTCCTGTAAGCTTCTGTGATGCCATATTACTACTTTCTCTCCAAACCTTCATGTGCCAGGTTTCCCTTAAAATTAATTATTTAACTCTGAAGTTAATTAGCAATTTTAATACCAAATCTTCAAAAAATGTACACATGAATATGCCACTCAGTATCTTTCTATTTTATTACACATATGGATAAAAGAAGAGCTGTACCGTGGCTGTACATACTTTTAGCAGTTCCTTCAGACAAAGCTTTCCTCACTTGAAAGGTGAATTTTGCATTTCACCAGAGGATCTAACTCGGCTGAAGTAAATGCACAAAGAATTTGATAATAATCCCTAAAGGAAAAATAAGTTAATACTCCACATTTATTGCTTTGGTCCATTTTCATATTTGCAAACTTCAACAAAAATAGCATAGGTGATAAAATCAGAAAGAACTAATTTGGCTGTAGATTGCTATTTCAGTAATCACCAACAGGATTATTGTGTATTATGAAAAACTCCTGAATGTTTTGCTATTTTTAATCACGCCAGTTTCTTGATTAAACATATGCATAACAGACAAATCAAAATATTCGTATGAACAATAAGACTGATGTGATAGGATGATAGTCAGATTTCACAGATTACTTTCAACAATGTCTTATTTATCATGCCAGCTCCAAAATACTGTCCATCATCCTGAAATGCACAGTTTCTCAGGCACTGCATTCTCAAGAATTCAAAGCACCATGAGCAAGATGATCATAGCTACCTTATTATTCACAAGTTCAAATCATAAATGAAAATGTACTTCTCTATAGTTTTTCAGAAATATAGCTTCACTAAGCAACCAAAACAAAAATAAAATATGTCATTTTTCTGTAGATCTCCTGAGGGAAAATCACTGAGATCCTCTTTGCTGTAATTATAAGTGTTCAGAATTTTCTTTAACCTCTGCCACTGAGTAGAATTTGGATATATACATTATTACTACCTCTGGAAGAGGCATCTTCTGTCTTTCAGAGATGCTATATTCAGCTGCTACAAATAAAAACGCAACTCACAAAAACGCTTTGTACAGAATAATAAACAAAAGGGAATTAAATAACTCCATTTCATAATTTTGCAGTTTCTTGAAAGAATCATATGACTCTAGAGTATAAAATTGAATTTAGCTAAAAGCTGACCTGAATAGGTGCACAAAAGATAAGCAAGCTAATAGAGATCTTTTAAGTACTGCTGAACTTCTAAAAATCACACAGCCATCTTAGCTAATACAAGATGAATGTGATTAAAACAAATCTTTAGTGTAATGTTCCAAAGGAACCTAAAATTGCTTTCCTTTAATCATTATATCAAAATGTATTTTTAGAACTCGAATAATCAAGTTTTTTTTTTCAATAAGCATTTTTCTTATTTGTGTTCTTAGTTTCCACCTCAGTATTTCATGTTATCTTATTCTTTCATAGGTCCTTGTATGTGATCCAATTTTTATAAGAGATATACTAATAAATGAGTGAAATCACATGCATATTCACAAACAGGCAAAGCAAAGCTCAGACTAGAGCTGACACAGAAATCATTTCATGAAACAATGAGTTTACTGTCCATGAAACAGAGGAATCGATGTTAAGGATAAGAAATTAAGAATTCATTACCTAAGAAGGTAGATAGACTCCAGAAAGACAACAGTAATTACTTAAAATGGAATTAAAACTGGACTCCAAGGGTAACACACTGACATTTAGGAAAAAAAAATGCAATGGGATCTTTAATGATCATAAATATTCAGAATCTCAGGTTTTAATCGTCACTGGAAGATAGAGAATCACAAACAAATTGGAAAAAATGCCATCTGTGTAGCTTAGGGGTGTTATAATGGGAGAAGAGGGTCAGGGGGAGGGACAAAAACAAACCAAAGAAAGCATTGCTTCAGTTGAAAATAACACATTAAATCAAAGAAAAGTGACATAAGTCAAGGCATTGCTAACTTTCATCAGATTCACACTGACCTGAGCTTAATCAACATGAAAAAGAGTTCTAAAATAAATCTAACTAATTAAACATCTTGCTTAAAAGTATGCTCTCTCATTCTCTTTTGTCACCTCTTACAAGCTCAAAGATAAAACAAAAAGACTTCAGAAGACAAAAATTCATAATCCTTTATATATCCAAATATTCCTAAAACTTGACACCCTAAGGACTAATGAAATACTATTTCAAGCAAATGATGACAAAAAATGTCTTGTGGTCAGTTAGACTAAATTTCAACTAGGGAATAAACTGTCTCGGGCAGAGGGATCATTAAAGGAAAAGAAAATGAGGGCATTAGGAACATGAAGACAGTAGAGAATAATTTTGTTCTTTTTCACTAGCTGGAAAGCAAAGACATTGAAGAGCTGTTGACTATCGCCTTACTCCAAGAATCAGGTGGAGATGACACCAACACATTTCTGAGTTTCTCTGTCACATTCAATGGGGAAAAAGAGAGGGAAGACACTTATTTTTCTTGTGCTTTGAAGTCATTAAGACCAGTTGCTTAAATACGCTGATCATATGAGCACCTCACCTTATAAAATCTTTAGCAATAATACAGGAAGGTGTTATTCAGAATAATTTCCCAGAGTTACATCCTCCTAAGTTCTGGGGAATAACTCTGTTGAAAATCTTCTAAAAATTTAGGAAAATAGTATTCTTTTTTTAATTTTTACTTTTAACTGCAGGGAGGTAAAGAAAAACTGTTTTCAAGAGCTCTTCTATATCCCCACTTTCAGGACGGTTATTTAAATTCACTTTCTGCATGCATCTATGGACTTTTCTTCATAGTTGCAATCCAGAATAGATGTAACATCTTATATAGTTCATTGATAAACTGGATACGGAGTTCTTGGTAAATTCAGCAAAACTGACACAGTTGTGCAGAATGGAGGTCTGGCTTACACTTTTCTTATACTGGCATTGAAAATTTTTCCAGGCTGCCACAAAACTGGTTTAAACTATCATTCCATTCCTGCCCTTACTTATGCTGGCTGTTAGGAGCCTGCCTTCAGCAGGGAGCTTCCACTGACTCCCAGATTGGCTGCTTGGATTTATGACATCATTTAGCCCCACACTGTAATGTTTTCCTGACTTCTTTTCCACGGTAGATTACTCTTACTCTGGTAAGGCTGACATAAGGTTATTTAGAGCAGTCAGATGTCAGTTTGCCAGGTAATAGCAAGATCCCAGAAGAGATCCAATTTCACAACAATTAGTTCCTTTTCATACATGATTATAAAGCAACACTTCTGATGCCTTGAAGTAGCCTCAATAAAGCACTGTTAGAAGAGCTCTTTTCTCCTTCCAACTCCTTAGTTTCATTTCATATTATCAAAAGAGAATTTAATCTAAGAGTCATGAATTCCAAGTACACCACTGAAATGCTCAATTTATGCCTCATTCATTAGTGAAGACACTAGTTTTGAGCCAATACATTTTCTTACAACCAATCATTACGTCGTTTTCTATCATATTCCTGCAAGGTTTTGGGACAAAATAGAAATAAGGGTTACACCTTCAGAAACTCGTGTTTGTTCTTAATCACCATCAGTTCTATAAATTTCCCACTGAAATTCAACATTTCACAAACACACCTGGGATTTTACAAACTGCAGGTATTATATATTATATTAAATGAGAAGAAAATATCCAGATACAACTTTTTTCACTATGAAATAAGTTAACATAGAGCTAACAAATGCCACAAGTAGGTGGTTACTGGGTTTTTTTCAGAGAGTGTAGCAACATTCAACTACTACCAAAATCAAGTGGAATATTTTCCTAAAGGAGGTATCCTTACAAAACTTCTTTATTTTAGAAGTAATGCAGACATCAATCAATTTATATTCTAACAAGATAATTGTTCCAGAAAGCGGAAACTAAGAATGTTAAATCGTTTTGGTTTGGATTCCACACACACATACCAACCCCCTAGCCTCTCCTATAAGGTATGCAGAAGGCAGTCCACTTGCATTTTTGACAAAATTTATATAAATGGAAGATGGTTTAAGTTTAATACACTACAGTAAGGCTTAGGATTAGGCTGAAATTTTTAAAATAGTTTCAAAATATGTAGTATTTAAGGTTCTGCCACTAGTAATTAGAGAATATATTAATTAAACTGATAACTGAACAAAGTGGTTAACATCATAAGAAAACAAATAGAATATTAGCAGCAGAGAAAATTAATGCTTTCAGTGGAATTTTAAATTAGAGAAACATAAAAGGGGAGAAAAAACTCTTCATGTTCCTTTGTAAACAAAAGAGGGGGTGGATATAGAAGTGACTGAAGTAAAATGCAGAACTATTATAGGTCATAATAGTACACTTTTTTATAAGTTTCCTGGAATGATGAGTTTAACTGAAATAAGCAGGTAAAATTTTTCACTGCCTTCCCTTCCTTCAACTATTAAAGCATTAAAGTATCTTGTTTCCCCCTCCTGCAGAACGCCCTCCAAGCTTGGTCACACGCTGGGCATACACATGTATGTTGTGTATGCACAGCCTCATTTCTCCTACTGCCATCTGACATGACAAAAACCATAATAAAGAAATGTATCTTCTGTCTCTCATCTTCCAAACACCTTGTATGTTTACAATCATTGAATAAGTGTGTACTCTCATATTTTTGAGAGTGAGCAAAACTGCACATCTGTACAACCTCTGCTAATACAGCAAAGCTCCTCCAAGAGTTCTATAAAGTGAATGCCAAGATTAAGACTATCAGGGCCGTGATAGTCTTATGAAGCCAACTCCTGTAGTGTTCCTGGTTGCAAAACAGTCTTTTATGATTTTTAAAATAATTTCTTTTCCACTGTTGCATGAGTGCCTTTCATCGGAAAGATGTTTCAGCTTCAAGAGAAGCCATCATTCTGAACCAGTGCAGAAATAAGCGTACGATGAAATTCGAGTCATGAGGAAATCCTTCATAGGATAAGCACTAGTAACCAGATTTCCATTCCTAAGTAAATCATTTCTTCCATAAAAGGATTTTTTGTTTATATGTATAAGTATTTTTTAAAAAGCATAATCTGTGATTGGGTTCTAACCCATTTCAATTTCTAAAGAAAGTCTTTAACTCAAACCATATAAATCCTCTTGCAGAACTGTTGTTTCCAGGCCTCTGGTTCTGAGATGTACAAAAAACCACAGTACTAACTTCAGCATTGCCTGACCCTGCTGCCCTATAAAACCAATACTGAATCAGTAATGGTAGAATTGGTATATTTTAAATTACTAATGTTATGTGAAACAAACTTTACCCTCCTCTGATATTTAATTTTTTAAATACCACTGCTCATTTGAGACATTCTGGCAAAAGAGATTCAATCCATACCACAATGTAAAACACCAGCGAGCTTGGAAACACATCCACTAAATCTGCTTCATCAGGCTTCCTTTTGGTGCCAATCTCCATTATGCAAAGCATCTCTTTAAACATTCAGCATTTGTTGCCCTGGTTTCTACATTACTGCAATTCATAGCTGAAACAATGAAAAAGAAGTAGCATAAGAAATGCAAAAAAAAGCAAAACCAGAGTATGTTTTAAATTGTCCCCTTGACTACACTATATCATTGACCACTTGCTAACCATTGCGCTAAAATTATCACAGCATCTTTTCTATGCCTAAGCTCTCAAAGACATGATTTTAGTAGAAAGCAACAAACAATGTCTAGCTGGGCAGCTTGAGTGGCTTTTCATTGGTATTTTCACGTCTTGTGAGCCAGGGGCAGTAATGCCTATTGTTTCTAGTTTTCAATCTACCAACTCCTAGTATGCAACACTGGTAAAAAGAATTTCTTCTATATCAGTCTCTGTGTGAAAAATAAAAGTAAAGATTGTTACTGTATGTTACACACAGTCATATATTTGAAAGAGAAAACAGCAGATAATTTTTCACACAAGTAATTAAAATACGTAACTTTCTTCTGTACAGCTCTTGATTCATGGTGTTATAAATGCTGTATGTTACAAGAACTAAAAGACTGAGTGATAAAGTCCATGGAATAGAAAAATATTGAGGCTTGCAAATTTACTGAGGACCACATCACTTCTCTGTGAAGTCCCTAAGCCACCACTTTTGAAGGAAGCAGTTCCTAAGCCACCAGTTTTGAAGGATGCTTTGTATTAATACCCTTTTTTACTAGTGTACCTCTTGACTACCATCAGGAAGAGATACGAGTTCTTTCAGACTTTATTCAATTCAGCTATATAGCATTTATTGACACCAAGAAAATATTTATTACAATGGTTAGCCTGCATCCTCCAAAAACCTGAAGGCTGGGTGAGCAACTGTAGGACTTGCAAGTTTGAATACATGTCTCACTGAAATGAATTTATTTCAAGCTAGTTAGGACAGCCCTGCAATTTCGTATTACACGAAAAATGTATCATGATGTCAAAACAAGACTTGCTTCTGAAGAAAAGCCACTGCTAGATCATTTTAATGCACTGACAGTAGATATTTTGTTTGATTTACCACATATTCCAAATACATATCTCCCTGGTAGGATGATTCCCATGACTGGGGTGTGGCTATCGACAGCTACAAGCTGTCGATGGGACAGATGAGGAAAGAGAGGAAAGGGGTATCTGCATCAGGAAAGGAATAGAATGTGAAGAGCTGTCCCTAAAGAATAGTCATGAGCAAGTTGAAAGCGTATGAGTGACAATTAGAGACTAAGGCAGCAAAGGGAACCTTGTGATCAGTGCCATCTGATCAAGGGGAGCCTGTTGATGAGGTCTTCTACCTCCAGTGACAAGAGGCATTGCAATTGCAAGCACTTGTCCTGCTGGAGGACTTCCACCACCCAGACAACTGCTGGAAAAGTAGTGCGGTGAGCTGCAGGTAATCCAAGAGGTTCCTAGAATGCACTGAACATAACTTCCTGAGTCAAGTAATAGAAAGCACCACCAGGGGGGATGTAATACTGGACCTGCTGCTCAACAATACAAATGAACTGACTGATGACTTCAGGATTGAAGGCTGCCTGGGCTGTAGTGAAAGAGAGAGAAGAAAATGCACAGGCAGTGAAAACAGGGACAGGTATCGTGGGAAGAGTACAAGGAAGCTGCTAGGCTGTGTAAGGATGGGGTCAGGAAAACCAAGGCCCAGCTTGAAATAAACTTGGCAAGGGATGCCAAGAAGAACAAGAAAGGCTTCTACAGGCACCTCAATCAGAACAAGTCCAGAGGAGGGCCACCAAGATGATCAGAGGGCTGGAACACCTCTCCTATGAAGAAAGGTTGAGGGAACTCGGCTTGTTTAGCTTGCAGAAGAGACGGCTCCGGGGAGACCTCATTGTGGCCTTCTAACACTTGAAGGGAGCATATAAATAGGAGGGGGAACAATTGCTTAAGAGGGTGGAGAGTGACAGGACAAGGGGGAATGGTTTTAAACTGAGACAGGGGAGATTTAGGTTAGATATTAGGAAGTTTTTCACTCAGAGGGTGGTGACACACTGGAACAGGTTGCCCAAGGAGGTTGTGGATGCCCTGTCCCTGGAGGCATTCAAGGCCAGGCTGGACATGGCTCTGGGCAGCCTGGTCAAGTGGTTGGAGACCCTGCACACAGCAGGGGGGTTGAAATTAGATAATCTCTGAGGTCCTTTTCAACCCAGGCCATTCTATGATTCTATGAAGAACTTGGAAACTACTGACCTGTCAGTCTCACCTCTGTGCTGGGAAAGATCATGGAGCAGATCCTCCTGGAAGTTACGCTAAGGCACATGGAAGACAGGGAGGTGATATGGGAGAACCAGCATGGCTTCACCAAGGGTAAATCCTGTCTGACCAACCTTGTGGCCCTTTATGATAGGGTCACTGCATCAATGGACAAGGGAAGAGCCACTGATGTCATTTATCTCTGCATCAGTAAGGCCTTTGACACAGTACCTCACAACATCCTTCTCTCCAAATTGGAAAGACATGGATTTGATGGGTGGCCCATTCAGTGGACAAAGAGCTGGCTGCAGTATTGAGTCCAGAGAATGGTGGTCAATGGCTTCATGTCTGAATGGAGATCAATGATGAGTGGTGTCCCACACAGGTCAGTGTTGGGACCAGTACTCTTTAATATCTTCATCAATGACATTGACACCCTCAGCAAGTTTGCTGATGACACCAAGCTGTGGGGTGCGGTCAATGCACCAGAAGGATGGTGTGCCATCCAGAAGAACCTAGACAGGCTTGAACAGTGGGCCCAGGTGAACCTCACGAGGTTCAACAAATCCAAATGCAAGGTCTTGCACCTGGACTGAAGCAACCCTCACTACCAATATGAAGTAGGGGTTGAAAGGATTGAGCACAGCCCTGCAGAAAAAGACCTGGGGGTACTGGTGGATGGGAAGCTGGACATGAGACAGCAATGTGCCCTCGCAGCCCAGAAAGCCAACCATATCCTGGGATGCATCAAAAGAAGCGTGGTCAGCAGGGTGAAGGAAGTGATCCTGCCCCTCTGTTCTGTGCTGGTGAGACCTCACCTGGAGTACTGCGTCCAGATGTGGAGTCCTCAATACAGGAGAGACATCAACTTGCTGGAGCGCATCCAGAGGAGAGCCACAAAAATGATCTGAGGGATGGAACACCTCCCATACGAGGACAGGCTGAGAGATCTGGGGCTGTTCAGCCTGGAGAAGAGAAGGCTCTGAGGTGATCCAATAGTGGCCTTTCAGTATCTAAAAGGGAGGTACAGGAAAGAAGGGGACAGACTCTTTTGCAGGGTCTGTGGTGGCAGAACAAGAGGAAATGGCTTGAAGCTTAAAAAGGGTAGATTTAGGTTGGTTGTAAGGAAAAAATCTTTTACAGTGAGGGTTGGTGAGGCACTGGAACCAGTTGCCCAGAGGCATGGTGGATGCCCTGTCCCTGGAGACTTTCAAGCCGAAGCTGGATCAGGCCCTGGGCAACCTGATCTAGCTGTAGGTGTCTCCGTTCAATGCAGGGGAGTTGGACGAGATGACCTTTAAAGGTCCCTTCCATCTCTAAGAATTCTATGATCTCTTTGCATTTTCCTTCATCAGTAAATTTCTGTACTGGATACTCTGGTATGATGCATAACACTTCATGGCATTTATGTAAAATTCACATCAATATTTTTTTTTTCTTCATCAACGCAGTGACATGCAACAGTGTTGCTGAAATAAGAACAAAAAGATTTTTTATGGGTTGGTAGTTAGAAGCACCAAACAAAAATTCAAACCTCACTTGTTTAGCACCACCAAAAGTAGGCAGAGAGCTCTTCCACAGAGTTCAGTGACTGCAATATTTTCAGCACGTGGCTCTTGGAACAAACAGAGATGGGGATGGTAGATGAAATAGTGGTGAAGAAATTAACCTAGAAACACAAATCTTAATTTGCCACAACCACAATTCTTTTAACACAAATATATTACAAGTTCATGTTACCACAATATCACCATTTGCAGATTGCAGAACAGATGTTTAGTATTAATTCAAGTAACATTTTTTAAATTAGGCTATCTTCTATTTAACTGATACAGAGTATTGCTTACAAAATTATTTTTAACATTTCCTTCAGTTCTCCTAATTTCTACTTCCATTTGTCCATTAATTTGCAATCCATAATCACTGACGTGATATATTATAGTAAGGATGCTGCTTTTGACCTTAAAATTATAGTCATTATTTTGGATAATGATTTACAGTTACAGTTGAGATATCTATCTCAACAAATAGTTTGATCTTGGAGCTCTTCCTAATTCCTCCTGTTAAAGAAGAGCTACAAGATAAAAATATACAAACTGAAAAATGCTTTACTTAGAGAATATTGAAGTTTTAGCAGTGATCATTTTTACTAAAAAAAATGTTTACAGCAATGGGTGTAGATGACTAATGAGACTCAATTAACTACCAGGAGGAAAAAGAGCATTCTAATCTACCATTTACCTTTATCTCTACAGAAAATAGGTATTTCAACATCCAAATTTATAGTAGGAGACATACATATTAAGAATGTTAAGAAATGAAAGTTAAGGAAAGTAGATCTGAAAAGATAAGTCAAATTGCATATTTAATTGCATAATTTCATTTTCAGAAAGTCTGCCATAAGGATAGCTGTTCTATATTGTCACTGTCTAAACTTAACAGTTTTGATTTGTGTATTGCTATTAAGAAAATTGTTTTCTAAGTATCCCAACTCCTCTGACTGAAACAATTATAATTTTATTGTTATGTGAAGAAAGTATTTATAGTTAGATCTGACACCAGAAAACTTAATACAGAGTGGTGTCTTAACTTATTTGAAATTTGGAATTTGGGTAGAAAAATAGGGGTGATATCGAGTCCTTCCTTTTTATTTATTGCCCACGCTGATGTCATTATTTTATAGGGACTTCGTTAACTAAATTCAGTCTTCTGGGAATTTTGTCTTAAGCAAAATGTGTCAACTGAAGATGCCAGGGCCTTGTGGGCTATATAGTCTTAGTCTGTATCATCCTTCAGGAATAGCATTTTCTTCATCATATATATGGATGATGTAAATTGGCACCTTGTACTGTTCTTATAAAAGCAGCATGCCCAAGTTTTATTCACACATAAGCTATGTAGTGGGGAATGGCGTGGAAAAAGTCTATTTCAGACAATAAAAATGGATCTGAGTCATGGATAGCTAAGTAAAGGTGAAATAAGGAAATCTTTCCATCTCAGAAATGTCAAAAAGTCTCCTAATGTTTGTAAGACTGCAAATAAATACTGACATCATAGCAAACAACAAGTGCAGCTCTGATGGAATTTGGACATCTTTTAGCACTTTCTCATTAGACCTTCCTGCAAGAGCCCTAACTATATAATATAATAAATAAATAAATATACTCTGCCCCATTTGATTATACTCACCAAATAAGCAAACAAAACAAAAATAGCTTTAAACAAGTCTAAAATGAAGAAAGTTTCCTCTATAACTACCTCTTTATCCTAATATTTTAGGATACAAAAACACGTTTAAGGATCTGTGCAGTTAACAAAAGTTTTAGAAGATAAAAGAATACTAAAGGAAATGGTGCAGAAAGTATTGATGAGATCAAAATAGGGTGGGTTTGGGATTATTTTTTTTTTTTTGTTACTCATTCCTAAGAATCTATTTTTTCCCCTAACTGTCTTAATTTATTTTTCCTCTGTTTGTGATGTAAGATTTATGATCCAAGATATATTTATTTAGAAATAAAGATATTCACAGCATAAGCAACCATTAACTCTAGGCAATTGGTATACTAAAACTTAGGGTTTTTAAAAGATGGGAAACTGACGTGAATTAATTACATTATTTCACAAAATTGATACCAGTTTTCTCAGTTTCTCTCTTTAAAAAAAAATGAAAAATTTGAATAAAGATAGCTTTAATCCCTCTGCATTTGCTGACATTTGTGTAAAACAGCTCTGTGCTTCACCTCTGAAAGAAAAGCTGTGACGAAAAGCACTGCAGATACATTCCCATTCTCTTCCGTAAGAAGAGAAAAGGGTGAGTGTGGTAGTCCTGTTCAAAATATTTTGCACTTTTGGAATAATTCTATATAGGAGGTAATTAGAGTAACAAAAAATATCACTGATAGGGTATTTTTAGAAGTGGAACAATGAGCAAAAGACACAGCAGAGCCTTTGGGAGCTAGCAGCAAAACCAGCGCAAAAGCTTGCCAACTCTCAGTCACAACAACTGAGGACTCTTAGGTCCTTTTCTTCAACTGCAATGCAGTTTTCAGGAACACAGCTAAGCAAGTTTGCTGTTGCACATCAGCAAATCACTGCTGATTTCAAAGTTACACTAGTTAAGGGATTTCCACTCCATTTCTCTCTGAGATGTCATTTTTCACTACATATAAATGAGCACATACAGTCACCCATGCACATTTCCAAATCAGCCAGAGGGTACTGTTAATGTAGCATGAGTGAAAGGCTACCAAAAGGCTGCTAGAGATGACAAACTACATCTAACATAAGAACTAATCTTCACTGCTTCCAATTACTCCAAGACACAAACAAGGAAGTTGGAGACGCTTCCAGACCCAGGAGTGCCGCCAGCCAGGCGCCCGCCTCGCACAAGCCAAGGAGTTTACCCTCAGAAATCATTTGCTAATTGTAGCTCTACAAAATCACAGAGTTAAGCAGATCTGCAGTTATTTCATCCAAAGTATTATTAAGTTCTCACTGAACTCAAATGCCAACTAATTATCCACTGTCAAATATTTATCTAATGGACCTTATAGAGAGAGCAGGAACTGGAAAAAAATAATTGCTATGATGTATGAGATCCAAAAATTATCTGTTCATGTGACTGAGTCTGAAACACTCCAACTACTGTATTTTAAAAATATATATAACAAAATTCTGATATTGCATCTGCAGGCCATATAGCTCAGAGTCATCAGTCAGGTCTACGGGAGGAGTACTGTGAAAGAGAAGGCAGGTTACTGTAACAGGGACCTGGGTCTCAGCAAAGCCCATCTGCTGAAGGTCTTTAGAAAAGAAATGGAAGTGGTGACTCCACTTTCCTGTGTCACTGCCCCTCAGAAGCCATGCAACCTTTGCAGAGCCCAGCAGGCATCAGCCCCTCAAGGACTCCTGAAAGGAAAAAGCTGGATAATGAGGACTTCCAGGTAGAAATTAATACAGTCTGAATCCCTTCTGATGAAACGTATCTGCACTTCTTCCAGTTGCCACTGAACATTAAGTTGTTATTTTCATCAAGGCAGTGTCATCTTTTGCTCGTAACTGAGAGACAGAAATTAAAGACAAGAGTTGTCAGTGAGTTTCTGTGGAGGACAGACACACAGTGGGGTCTCCCTCTGCTCCTCAACACACTCAGGAACATGGGGAAAGCAGGAAACTCACAGACACCGATAATAGTTAGCCATGATATTAAAAATAACTAAAATCACTTCAAATTTATTTTTCAGTAATTCCACAACATGGTATGACTCTGAAATTCCATGTAACTGCAAATTCTCCCAGAAAATATTTATACAAATAAACGTGTTAATTATTTTCAAACATGCAAGTGCCCCTATACTAGCCTACGTGGGGAGAATATCCCTGTGTGCTTACTGTTCAAGTATTTTTCCCATTGTACTCACTGCCAGTACCTGTCAGAAACAATGTTGTGGCTCTTTGGTTCCATTCCATATGTGTTTTATGTCCAACTGGAGTTTTAACAATCTATCAGAAACCTTCCACCTTGAGGACAGCTGCAAGACAAGTCACTTCTGCACTGTTCAGACTTTTCTTCCCTAAAATAGTGTCTGGATTAGCACAGGAAAATCTTTTTTTGCTGATTACAGACACACTCCTCGATCCAAAATCTTCCAAGCAAACAGCTCTACTACCTCACAGCATTAGAAAGCCTTTCCCCCTCTCTCTTGTCTCAGCAGTGAACTATTTTAGTAGCTTTGACATTGATACATGGAAGTCTGACCGAATTTGACAAAGATATTAGGTTTGATTCAGTGAAGGTTAATTAAGGCACAATGGAAAAGTAAGATCGTACTAGCCTGAGTGATTTTTTTCCTTTACAATTCAAGATTGCACTAAAAAGAATGAGAAAATCATTTGCATGTTTTTAGTGCCATTTTACACACTTCTCTTAATGAAAAATACTCTGTTGCTTACACTAAAACACTAAGACATAAATTTAGTGAGATGATGCAAAAACCAGTGATTACTTTTAAGGTGACCGTAACTTTCAAATACAAAGTTAACCAGTGCTCATTTACACAGTGTGTATAGAAATCAATCTTTGTTTGTCTAAGTAGTCAAATCAAAATAAAAACATTTACCATTTTTTCAACTGAAATGCCCATGCAGAAGCAGATATTAGTATGTAATTTTTTCCCTCTCTTCATGGTAAGAGTATCAGCGTAACTCTTAGAGTTTCTGTGTTTTGAAAGACCTTCCCTAGCCTATTAGATGGATATTTAAAGATATTTTATGTAACAGTATAAACCACAGAATCACAAACTAGTTTCGTAACAAGTAAGGATACCTAAGAGCACTCTAATACACGATTTCTACTGTCACTTACTGCTATAAATTCATTCCAACTGACAATCAGAGGCCGCAATTATATTTTGAGACTTTGTCCAATATTTCTCAGTGTTGGGAAGGTTTCAAACTTAATTGCTTTATTTTATTTCTTTCAGTTTCATTTTATTACCAATTATTAGATCAGTTCTAGCAATGTCCCACTATTCCTACCCCCAGAACTTCAGAGGGTTTTGTTTCTCTGCACAGTACCTCTGTCAGCTTTCTACAGATGCTGTGGCAGACCTCCACTTGATTTCAGCAGGGATCTATACATTTATATCAGTAGACTATTCACTCCAACTTGTCTTGTCTGCCATCACTTAAGCCACATTCTGAAAAAGAGATTTATTTCTCCAACTCTTGATATAGTGATAATATGAAAACTTATCAAATCTTGAGTTGTCCTAAGTGCTGACCTACCTTGTCATGTTTCAAGGTTAAAGTATAGATTTCAGATGTTCTTTCTTCACATTTTACCCTTTGTTAAAAAACTGGATCTTGATTTTTCTTTGCAGCTCCACACAAGATACTACCAACTGTACATTAACAAGCTGTTTTAATCCTTCTGAATCATTAATCTACCTTATTATATGAGCAATGTAGTTTTACATTATATGCATATCTCATGCCCAAAGAATAAGAAAAGATAACTGAGAGCATAGTAAAGGATAGGGAGGAACAAAGCCTTAACTTCCTCTCCCTTATTTTTAAAGGCATTCATAACAAACAAATTCTAAGACTTGTAGAGGTGAAAGACTAAGTTTTAAACAGCCTTTACCTTTCTCTTTAATGTAGATTCCCTTCCTTTCCCTATCATCCTACATCTGAATAGCGAAGAAAGAACAAATCAAACAGTCTCCCTTAATTAAACCAAAAACTTTTCAAGTTAATTCATTTTGTAACAGGATAGCCTTTATGGAAAAAAAAAAAAAGAAGTGAAAGAGTTTTGATGTTCCCAATTTTTCTACATGCAACTGAAAATAAAAATTTGGTAGTACATATGGTGACCAATATGACCTGGATAGGAGAATTTTAGAAAATTTCAGTCCATTGCATCTGACTTCAACAGCGTCTTCAAGTACCTGCACCGTTTTAATATTTTCCATTCTATAGCAAAAGATACAATAAAGAAGGACACACTGTAGTTCTGAATTTGTGTCCCCATCACCATTTTTTTAGGGGTACTATTTTGGTAGTCCAACATAAAAGCTGGGAGAAGGATTCACAACATTGAAAAACTGTTGGATTTAGCTAAACTGAAAGGGTGAAGAAATCACATGAACAATGCAGAGTAAGTTCTGAATGTGTTTTAAAAGATGAAGCATATGAGTAAAGGCACTGGGCTGGCACACTGACTGCAATAAGCTATATTTAAAAAGATAAGAATCAGAAGTGGCTTCAAAATAAGAAAGCACAACAATCCTTTCAATTTAAATAATGCATTTCACCAGCTATTAAACTAATTAGCCTCATTCTTCCACTACAAAAACTGTATTGAAATACTTTGTATTCTAAAGATGAAATTCTCAAGTGGAAGAGCACATTAATACTCCAAAGAGACTTGAGGGCACATTTTATGAGGCCATTAAAGTATGGCTTGGGTAGAAGAAGGCACTTGGCAGTAACTACAGAGTATGCATTAATAGTCCCATAAACCATGCCCTGGACCACATAGCTGCTTTTGGATATCAAGTTATCATGAGATGAGATCATACAAAGTTCTGTATTCATCCTTTACAGATGCATGTTAATTCATATGGCACCCGAGTAAATAGAAGAAAATGTTTGGAAAGGATAAGTTTTGTTTTTTTTTTTTTAACAGATCTAATTACTTTACATGAATGAAAATAACCTAATGTTATTGTTTCATTTGATTTCCAGTAAATGTACACTTTTTAAAAAAAAAATTACTTCAAATCAAATTAAACATGTCACTTCCAGCTACAGAAATGCAACACAAAGTGCCTATTTGCATTAACAGTTCCTATCAATGTGACCAACTTGTGATGGGAACAAGAGGAGTACAAAGAGTTTTTGTGCTTAATTTAAGATAAAAAATTATACATAACTTGAAGGCACTTCGTTTGTTTCATTTTTTGTCCCTATCTTTATGGTAGAAGCAGGTGAATTTTTGTTTGTTTGTTGTTTTGAGGGTTGAGGGTTTTTTGTTTTCTATTTTTTTGTGAGTTTTTATTTTTATTTTTTTGTTTGTTTGGTTGGTTATTTTTCTCATTTCTTTTTCAGCAAGACAGTTCAGTTTGAGGAACTGCTATTAGCTGGCAGGCTGAAGTTTCTTTTCAGTGCCCTAAACTAAACTTGTTCTTGTCAGAGTTTCTAAATCTCAGGAAAATAAATATCCTCTAGACATTTGCTCAGGGCCTCACTTTCTTTCAGCCCAAATCCCTCTCTCAAGTAAGGCAGTCATAAGAGGAGCTAAGCATTGACATGCTGGTCCAGATTATTACCAACATAGCTCCTCCACCTCACAACATAGTGTCCTGTAAAAATGATCATCTGACACTGAAGAAGAAGTAACTGCTAGTCAGCTCCTTCCTATGTAGCAATACAATACAGGGATTCAAATTTTCTGCCTTTTCTTAGCACCATTTTGCAGGTTGCTACCCAGTATATTCTCCACTTGGACCATGAAGGATGTGTGAAAATCATACAAAAATTGATCTGTATTACTGGTATTTTTATAAGTTATGTGGAAACATGTTTTGTACCAGATGACACTTTTTCAGGCATTTCTCTTCCCCTTCCCTCCCCCTCAGTATTGTATCCTTTAATAATTGAACATAAGATCATAGAATCATAGAATCATAGAATCATAGAATGGCCTGGGTTGAAAAGGACCTCAGAGATCATCAAGTCTCAACTCCCCTGCTAAGTGCTGGGTCGCCAACCACAAGACCAGGCTGCCCAGAGCCACGTCCAGCCTGGCCTTGAACGCCTCCAGGGACAGGGCATCTACAACCTCCTTGGGCAACATGTTCCAGTGCATCACCACCCTCTGAGTGAAAAACTTCCTTCTAATATCCAACCTAAATCTCCCCTGTCTCAGTTTAAAACCATTCCCCCTTGTCCTATCGCTATCCACCCTCACAAACAATTGATCCCCCTCCTGTTTATACACTCCCTTCAAGTGTTGGAAGGCCACAATGAGGTCTCCCCGGAGCCTTCTCTTCTCCAAACTAAACAAGCCCAGTTCCCTCAACCTTTCCTCATAGGAGAGGTGCTCCAGCCCTCTGATCATCTTGGTCACCCTCCTCTGGACTCTTTCTAAGAGCTCCACGTCCTTCTTGTGCTGGGGGCCCCAGGCCTGGACACAGTACTCCAGATGGGGCCTCACAAGAGCCGAGTAGAGGGGGACCACCACCTCCCTCTCCCTGCTGGCCACTCCTCTTTTAATGCAGCCCAGAACATAGTTGGCCCTGCGAGCCACCAGCGCACACCGCTGGCTTATGCCCAGCTTCTCGTCCACCAGGACCCCCAAGTCCCTCTCCGCAGGGCTGCTTTCAAGTACTTCTTCCCCCAGGTTGTATAAGTACCTGGGATTGCCCTGGCCCAAGTGCAGCACCCTGCATTTGGCCTTGTTGAACCTCATTAGGTTCTCGTGGGCCCAATTCTCCAGCCTGTCCAGGTCCCTCCGGATGGCTTCCCTTCCTTCCAATGCATCGACTGCACCACTCAGCTTGGTGTCATCTGCAAACTTGCTGAGGGTACACTCGATTCCATCGTCTATGTCATTGATAAAGACATTGAAGAGCACCGGTCCCAGGACTGAGCCTTAGGAGACTCCACTCGTGACCGGCCTCCACCCTGACATAGAACCATTTATCACAACCCTTTGGCTGCGACCAGCCAACCAGTTCTTAACCCACCGAACAGTCCATCCTTCAAATCCATACCTCTCCAATTTAGAGAGAAGGTTGTGATGAGGGACCCTGTCAAAGGCTTTGGAGAAGTCCAGGTAGATGACATCCATCTCCCTCCTCCCATCCACCGATGCTGTCACTCCATCATAGAAGGCCACCAGGTTGGTCAGGCAAGATCTACCCTTGGTGAAGCCATGCTGGATGTCTTGGATCACCTCCTTGTCACGTGTGTGCCTTAAAACTGTGCTTCACTGTGGTCCTGTCGTTTCACTGTAATACAATTGGATACTGTGTAATCATCTCTGGCTGCAGATGGAAAAGTATATTTTTTGTTGCTGTCAAGGTTATTTGAGTGTTTGGTGGCACCAAATAGTCCAAATGAATAGAAAGGCTAAGGAATGATTTAATTTGAGGGCAGATGCCTACCTATAATGCAACTCCCACATAACAATTTCTCAAAAGAGCCTTTTTAGTGGAGATGTAATATTTGATGATCAGTACTCTCATAAACCAGAGAACAGAACTTGCAAAATTTAATGTGGATGTACTTGTCAATTTAGAAGATGCCACTTACCTGCAACAACAAAAGCTTTCACAACACCTTAGTGCTAATTTAAAGATGTGCAACAAATTCAGCGTTAGCTGAAAAAATTTCTTCATGATCTACCTCAGAAAAGTCACACAACTGGCATAAGTTTTCAAAGTCTTAGACACTCACTATATTGGTTTGAAAAAATGTATGATCATATTGCTCACATTATTTCTACCAGTTTCAGTTCTGGTAATCTCTTATCATAAAGGAGATAAAAATTGGCCAGAAACAGCCTGCTCCTTTTCTGCCCTTTGCCTTTTTACTACATAAAATACTAGGGTCTAAAATTCAAGTATTGGCTGTCCAGCAGTGGTGCTATGTCCTACTTCTGAAAGTGGTCAGCATTACAGAAAGGAGAACATTTCTTCCCATTGTACATCTAACTGCCTATCAACTGCAGACAAAGCAATCACAGCACACTTTGTACTGACAGCACGCGAGGAGCTCACCAAGAGAAGGCATCTATGGGTCCAGTGGGACTGTGGGGGCCAAGGGACCCCAGCTCCCTTCCCCACTTTTTCAGCCACTAACACTATATTCCAACAGAAATTCCCAAACACTAGAAATAAATATGCTTTCAGTCAGCTACAGCTGCACTCAAGTAACTCATCGTCACAGTTTTGCTCTGATAAGCTTCAACTCACAGTCATTATCACTGGATCTTTCTCCAGAGTTGCACAGTTTTTAAGGGATGCATCACATGCTGTGTTTGTATAACTTGTGTGCAGGATTGGGTTTTGGCTCTGAGACCACTGGTGTGTCTGGGGAAGCCTTTCAATCATAAAATAATAAAGAAATAAAATAAAATTCAACTCTGTCAAGAGAAGTTGTAGAATTTCAAATAATAATTTCAGCATTGAAGGGACTGAGAGAAAGTTAAAGGCATGAGAGAGGGCAAAGAAAGTAAGGCTACCAGACAGTCATACTTAGCAGAGGTCATCCTAGAAATAACTGTGTTCCTGAGCACAGCAGCAGCTGCAAAGCTTCACGGTGGCAAAGCAAAGGTAGCACACTGGAAAATTATTTATAGATGTTGCACATAAACAGATGCTAGAAAGAAAGCAGAGAGACAGCAATAGCAGAGATCTGCGCAGCAGGTTTGAACCCTGAGCCCTTTTTCAGCAGGAGAGGGAAATGGAGGAAGTGATTTTTAAATCCTTGCCAGTCTTTGATGCACTGTTCTATGCTGAGCCTTGGTGCAGGAGATAGGTTTGCACACTTCCCTAGCTGAAAAAGTCAGCGTCCCTGTTGGAGTCACCTATGAGATGCAGGGGAGACACATGGCTGGAAAGACTTAGTTGTCTATTCAGACACAGAATGGGAAGGGTAAGAAACTTCTATTTTGGTTTTATATGATTTTTCCTTCCATTATATTCATTTAAGTACTCTAGAAAGTAATTTACCTGTCTACTTCAAGAACTAGGAGTTGAAATAGAAATTTTCTGATGGAAATTAAGTGCCAAAAGAAGTCAGTAGTAGGAAACACGTTTTTGAGCAAAAACTAATAAAAAGCTAAAATAATTTGAATTATTGCATTCAAAGCATGAGGCAATATAACAGTCCAAGCAAGATGGTGTGGAAAACAAACAGAAAAATGTTAAATGGATCTACAAAATACATGCCAGATTACTCTTATATAGTAAACAAGATATTATATCCTCAGTTGCTACAGATTACTCATTCCATGGAATATATGAAATACCAAATAAGAACATCAGATAACTTTCAGAACAACACTTCCTTTTAAAAAGGTGCAGTGAAGATGTGGGTAAGAAGGAAAAGATGCATGACAGTATGGAAGCCCTTGGAGGGAGGGGAAGTCCAGCCTGCTGTGGCTCTGGGCTGATGGCTTCAGCACAGCTCCCTGTCTCACAGCAGCAGTACATGAAAGCACAGATCCCTCCAGGTGCAGTGGGACACCAGGCAGCTCACCTAGATGCTGGGAGCAGGCGTGGAAAGAGAAGCTTGCCAAAGGACTTCTGCTTGCTCAGACTTCACACAGGCCTAGTCTATGACAAAAGACAATCCACCTCTACACAGACTAATGTTCAGTTTTCTTTGTTTCCACATACCTTTGTCTAAAAATTTTGCAATATTTTACATTTACCTATTTGCATTAGGGTTCATTTCATGGCTAACAAGTGACCCAGAACTTTGTTTCTTTGGTGATTTTGAAATCGAGACATGGGAACTGCCTTACACTGCTCAGCACTCTGCATAAGGCCAACAGAGTGATCTTCACGAGCCATTTGGGAAGCTCTCGTCACACAGAAGAAATGCATATCAAAGTAAATATCTTCCAGGGCCCCTAAGGCAAAGTGGGTGCTCTGGCACTGAAGAGTCCAGGAGAAATCTTGCTATGTAATATCCTACTGATTTTCTCTTTAAAAGAAATCAGCAAGATGACCTGAATACGAGGTGGAAAATGCAGAATATAAGGATTTGAAGGTAATGTCGATGAAAGAGACTGTAGCTAGGATACTAAATGCAACCAAATACAGTCAATAGGGAAATGAAATGAAAGGGAAGAGAAACTGGAAGAAGTATTTTATATTTCAGTCCAGTCTGCAGTCACTAAGCATCTCCAGCATGTGTGCTCAAGACAACATGCTGAAAGGTGCAGCAGTGAGGGAACAGTACCAAACATTAAAGCATAGATGTCCAACCTTTGGGTTGACTTCAGCTAGAAATTAAAAAGAAATTCAACCTCCCGGTTTCTGTCTACAGGGCACAGACATAGGGTCTCAGGGTAAAATTACCCAAAGAACAAGACTAAAAGCTGTGATAAAGAGTTAACCCACCCTGGTGCTGCGATTCTCCCCGCCACAATAAAACTGAGGCTTATCCTTTGGCAGAGATAGAATTTTCTTGGGGGCTGGGGACCAAAACAATGGGACAAACGTCTTCAGCAAATGAGAAAACCATTCTCTGCAAAGACTCCTTTTTGGTCATGTTTTATCTAGCAAATACAAGCAAGGAGACAGACCAATTCTGAAGTCTGAAACAAGATACTCTGCAGCATGCAGTTGCTCTCTGAAAATAAAATAAGAGAACAGTGACAGATGTTAGACACACTTGGAAAACCCTAGGATACTGTAGTGATGAACAACTATAACAAACCTCTTTAGGACAGAAGGGACGGCTTATTGTCTGAAGCATGAGATACCATTCCTCTTTCATAATGCTTGTATACTGCAGTATTACACTGATGAAGTCATAATAGGAGTATTGTTTTTAAAAATAGCTTTTAAAAGCTCTGGGAGAAAAGATTATTCATCGTATCACTTAGAGTGTTATTTTGTATAGTTTATAAAAATGCTTAATTGTGCTAACATACCTAATTGTCAAGCTACTCTTTTGGCAAGCTAAGGTAGGAGTGGGTGCCAAGCAGCAGGGAATACAAAATGAAGTGGAAAAATCATTGAGATTTGATAGTATTTGGCCTCCTATGAAAACCAACTTTCCATGAAAATATGTAATATATGTATGAGTATGCATTGTAACTAAAGCACTGAGAAGTACTAATAAACTATTTTTAATATTGGGAAAAAAAAAACAACAGGATAAGCAGGATTCATTCAGTAATGTTGCTTCACATGGAATCAGATTTAGGAAACACCGATCTGAAACCCTTGGTTAGAGATGAGGTATGATGAACCTTCAAGATCTTCTATGATTTAAGATTGTTGCTTTATTATTGCTGTTCTGCATTGCATATCATAGAATCTTTGGAGTTTTATGGGACCTTTAAAGGTCACCTAGTCCAACATCCCTGCAATGAACAGGGATAGCTACAGCTAGATCAAGTTGCTCAAACATATGCATGTTTGTTGTTTTGCTTTTTTCCTGCAAATAGAGGTGAGTGGCATAGGTACAATCCCTGCCTCTTTCAGAGGCAAACTATCCTGAGTGCGTGCCTATAAGGCAGATCATTATTCTAAAAGGAGTTTTTGGTGCTTCTTATGTCTCACTAGAAACATCAAGTCATGCTTTAAGTCTCACTACTTTTTAGGGTTCCTTTACACTCCACCTGGTCAATGTGCCAAAACCTTCTCCAGATGTTTCTATTCTTCTCCCCTTCAGCTGTTTTTCATCACCCTCTATCACATCTGCACTGTTAAATACAGCAACAATCCCCTTTCATCTCAAGTCCAACTGTCTCACCCTGACTTACATCCAGAAATTCAAAGTCCAGATGTTCCTGAGTGTTCATCCTGACACGACCCTGGAGACATTCAAAGTCAGGCTAGACAGGGCTCTGAGCAACCTGATCTAGCTGAAGCTGTTCCTGTTTACTGAAGAGGAATTGGGCTAGATGACCTTTAAAAGTTCCTTTTGAGTTCCAACTCAAAACATTCTATTATCATCCTATGATGTTCCAAGCCTGCATGCTCTCCATCTCATCTATCAAGGCAGATTTTAACACCAAGGCCTATGACTCCCCAAACCAAACACAAATGGTAGTCTCAAGTCACATTCTGACTTTACAGGAGTTTAGTGGAAAAGTAATCGGCAAGCACAGCAGTTGCTGTATAATATTTATGTGTGCATCTGTGTGCATGTATGCACTTACAAAAAGGTACAGTGTATCAGAAGCAAAAAGATTTTGAAGAAAGCAAGTGCTTCCCAGCCACTGTTTCACCACAACATTGCACTGACAAACACTGACCAATGCTGCATTATCTCAAACATTGTAATGCTTCATTGTGTGTTCCAAATAGTGATTACAGATTAGTTAAGACAGTGCCACACCTATGTACAATACATATAAAAAGGCGGTGTAGCCAGTATCATTAGCAGGATAAAGTTATGAATCACATACAGTCAGAAACTCTAAGCAATGTAAATCTCTAGTAGCAGAAAGAGAGGGAGACAGAAGAAAGAAAACACATGCACCTCCAGTCCCCACCTCTCCCACTGAAGATAAAGGCACCCACCAAGGTATCTTCCATCATGCCTTCAGCAAAAGCATGTGTTAAACATAGATCGAAAGCTATCAGACTGCTAAAAGTTTTCTCCAGGTGCTGCATGTGTGCAGTGTGCACATATGCATCCACAGGCAGGTATCTGTGTATGTACAAATGTATAGAGTGAGAGTGACAGAGAAGTCCTTTCTTTCTCTCTTCCCCCTGCAGGCAAATTTCTGATCCCTCAGCATAGCACCCACCACAGCATCATGGCTGCAAAACCTTGACCTACATCAAATAGTCCAAACACCTCCAAATTTTCTGGTTCTATGGCCAAGATGCCTCCAACTAGAGAAACTGTTTCCATCCCACTCGGCATTCTGGTTCATTTCTACAAAAACGCCACTTCACCCATCTTCAAAATGCACAAAACATGACTTGCAAAACACCTTTTCTTTTAATATTGTATAGTCACTGACACAGTCATTTGTTCATTCTTTGGGGAAAAAGTCTCTCCTGTATTTCTTTCAGCATCCATAAGTCTAATCATTTTCCGTATCCTCCTGCCCACATCTCTGCTAAAACATACTGGCTAGCAAGCAGAAATACATACGTTTCATATCTCTAAACTTTCTGATCTGATGTTTTCAGAGAAATTTATCCTAGTACTAGAGAAGAACCATATTAGCATTTTGATTGTATTCTTTGCAGCATTTTACAAACACATAAGCAACTACGCACAGAACTTAAGTCTACCAAAAATACAACTTTGTATACAGAATTGCTGCCATTAGCTAGTTTACATTTGAGAAATTCTAAAGGGAAAAAAGTTGGTAAAAACTGGGGTATAGTGAGGTAGTTTGAACTGGGTAAGTTAGGGTTAAGCTGGCTAGCTTGTCTTTTCCTAGCTCTTGCAACAGGAGTGATTAGTTACTTGTACGCATACAAAAAATAGCCCTAGTTCTGTACTTCAACATATATGCTATTTTATATATAACTGGTAGTCGGCATTACTTCAGCTTCTAACTGGGAGACTGCAGTATTAGCAATGCTGACAAGTAGACTGTCTCCCCTATTTCTCTTGGTTCGTTTAGAGGGTTTGAGTGGAGGGGTTTACTAATACAGTCCTTCTGCTGCTTCTATGTTCATGCTAGGCTTGCTTCAGTATCAGCTATAAAGACTTGAAGTGGATAGATGTTCATCGTTTAAGAAATATGCTTATAATCTATTATTTTGAAAATAAAATTATAGCTATGTTACAAGCAGCTTTATTTTTGAATGAGCTAACAAATTCCTGAAAGCAGAAAAATAACCTTCTTGTAATCCAGCTAGCAGCAAAATGAACATATTCTGTCGGAAAATATTTGACTTCTATTTATGACTTGTTTCAAGTAGCACAGCCAATCGGAGCACAGAATTAATCTGTCCAGACGGATCTCTTATTTTTAATGAGCGCATCAGGCACGGCATGAGAAATAAACAGTCATACCAAATGTTCCACTGGCAGCACATTTGAATACATTTTATCATTCAGCGACCGTAGTGCACAACCAGCGACTGTCAGCTTCGATTAACGTAGCTCCATCTCCTAGGACTGAGCGCTTGCAGCATCTCAGCAACAAGCTCAGTCTCCTGGAAAGCAATCCCGAGTCCTGAATGAGCATCTCTGCACTTTGTCTAGGGGAAGGGCTGAGTTAAGCATGGCTTCAATTGCCAGCATAAAAAGAAGCCCCAGAAAAGCTCCTGAGCTGGTGGTCAGGCCCCATAGGCAGAGGGAAGCACTGCATGCCCACTCCAGCGCCTGGATGAGCGCTCTTGCTGCTGGAGTGTCACACAAAGGAAAGCTGCTGCTCAAGACAGCTGCATTTAGCGGAGAGCAGAAGCTGCTGCTGCACGCTGGGACTGGGATTGATCTTGCCAAGTGTGCTAGGCACAGCTTGGACAGTACCTCCAGAGAGGCCTGTCTCTGAGAGGCTCAGATGGGGAGATGAGCTGGGGAACAGCCCAGGGCCCTGAACACCACGAGGGCTGCTCCGGGGGCTCAGGAGCTGCAGGCTTCGGGTACTGGATGAGCAACAGTTTCAGGATTACACTGTCTTGATTTATGCACCTCCTTTTTACTTACGCCCTTTTTTATTTTATATTTTGCACAGTAATTTTTACAAACTTATTCTGTTTGTGTGTAAAGTGAACACGTGCCTTTAACGTAACAGCAACAAGAGGTGTTATCACAAACAAAAATCATTTCTATGGTGCAAGCTTAGCAGCTGGCTGTACTCTCTGGCTTTACAGTCTTACCTAATTAGCAAATAAAAGGATTTTTCATACTTGCACCAGCACGAAATTAGAAAAAAAAAAAAAAAAAGCTTGTAAAAGGATACTTGTTTCCCTAAATCCTTACCATCAGACAAAACAGCTGATATTTTTTTACCACTGTTAATAATAAAGTTGATATATTTTATTAGTATACATATACTCTAAACAGTATGGTCATATATTGAGTATTTCTCTCTCAAAAAAAAATTAATCAGTCCCATTGTGCAAAACTAAGAGATTTTCTTTCCATAGACCTATTCAAATACTACACTTGTTCATAACCACCAAACTAATTGGCCTTATACAAAACTGTCAACGGTTTACGGGCGTTAGGCCCGATTCCGTGACAAAGGGGACGGGGGACCCAAGGGCCCACGTCCCGGGAAAAGGGGAAAGGGGAAAAGGGTAGGGAGATGGCCCTGAGAGCAAAGAACAGCGGCAACAATCTGAGGAGAAACAAACTAATTTACTAAATAAAATATCGGAATGCAAAACAACACACTATAATACAATATAATTACAATTTAAAATGATAAATCCAACACAGAGAGAGAGAATGTCCCAAAATCAAGGTAGGCCTTACTCTACTACCGACGATAAGACGGCTGGAGAGCGAGGTGCTGCCAAGATGAGAGACGGCGGAAAAAGGAACGAGGTCTCGTGATCTGCAAGTTTTTATACTGCGAGCTTTTATCTTTTCCCTCCGGCTGGAAAATGGTAACAGAGGAGCAAAGTGCCATGGGGACTGTAGTAGTCCTTCTCTTCTGAGAACCAGGTACATTCACTACATGATGTTATGATGTGGAATACCAATAACCGAAAATCATAAAACCATGACAAAAACTCTGTCCTCATAGCACTTAGCTATTTTCCACCAAGTTCAAGGTTGCAACTCTGTAAGGCAAGTATGTTAACCTGCTTTAGCCACAGGAGGAAAAAACATCCTGTGTGCTTATAACTGAGAATTCATGCATTACAAGCAAGCATCCTGAGAAGTACCTGAGCTTTAACAATTTGAGTCAGAATTAGAGGGGGAGGTAAAAAGACAGGTCAATTGTTTGGGGGGAGGATTTATAGAACATGTTTTGTTACAAATGCTGTGTGTCACCAAGAACAAGGCCCTATCGAAAGAAATGCTGGTCAGCACAACTCTCAGCAGGCAAGGGTGGAAAACAGCCATAGTAAATCATTGAGTTCAGGAGGAAGAAAGCAAATTTAATGTTAGATTCAGATCAGAGCCCCGCTCTTGTGAGCATTTCATAAATACTAGGAAATAATTTCAATAAATAACACTTTTCTTTGGGTTTAAATTTGGTCTGGTTAAAAGTGATTTCAAGGCAAGTGGTTGATATATATTGGTCCTCATTCAGTGACATGAAAATCTGAAAAAAAATATGAAAAAAAATCATGCTCCTAACTCTTTCCCCCATCACTCCATATATTGCATCTAAAATACTTTAGCAAGTGCTCCAGAGTCACCTGAGGCTCACAGGCTATGCTCCCACTGAAACAAACACGTCTGTTCCCATGAATAGCAGCTGCCAGGCAATGGCTCAGCATGAGCAGATCACACACCCAAATCCCAGGAGTGCTGAGTAAAGTTGTCATGCTTCTATTTTCAGGGGAGGTTTTGTTCTTGTGTTTGCTTTTTCAAACCAAGTCTTGCTTTCTTTAGAGCTATGTTTTCCAAATGCCATTTTTTTCCCCCTCAGGAGACAACAGTTGTTCAGCATTTCACAGCACCTTCTCTCTGCAGTGTAAGAGCTCCTTTCAATGCCAAATCTCATTGAAAGTGACACTTCTGAAGGAGGAAGCTCTCTGACTTAACATCGTTCCTTGTGAACTGTTTTAATTCGTGGTAAGCTGAAAGACACACTTTTAGACCAAGTTGCTACAGCAGTTTGCACACTAAATCCTGCATACAAAATCACACAATTTTGCTGCTCTTGACTTAGAAGTGGAAGAGCCACAGCCAGGCAAGCACCTCAGTCCCGGTCACCTGTTGCTGTATGCCCTGCCAACAGGGACTCCAGATTAAGTATGACAAGTGGCACGGACACAAGGGATCCACTCAGTTCAGACTGCACTGCCCTTCATGTCCTTTTTTGGACAAAAAATTATATAATACAGCAATCTTCTATATTACAGCAATGTTACTGAAGATTACACCTTCAATCAACTTACCCTAAGTAAAGATTTTCAATTTACTAATTTGACTATTGAAAATTTCTAAGCCCATCACATTTCAGAAGTTAAAATTGCGACATATAACTGGTAGCAAAAAGAATCAAGTGCTCCAGTGGCACTGAGTGAAACTGATGGCCCTTGGAAAAATAAATAAAAAACAGTATACCTTGGAGATTCAAAAAGCTGGTATCATCAGGATGAATTCAGATCCTCTTTCCCGTTTTTTTTTCTGCCTCTTCTTCTTAATATATTTAACATCTGTTAAGCATTTATCACAATCAAGAAAAAAACCTAAAGGTTACACAATTTTCTGTATTCTGTACTACAGAAATCTAACTTTTTTGTACCTCAATACTTAGCTTCAGAAGAATGTAAAACAACAAAATTGAAGCTAGAGGATGAGAATAATCTCATCTCAACACATATGGTTTTTTCAAAAAAGGCACCTTTGTTTAACTTGGCATAGCAAATAGTGTACCTATTGCATACACACAACATACTTTTACAAGTAAGAATAATCAAAAGATTCTGATTGAAAACTCTCTGAAGCAAAACAAATAATTGTTCTCTGAGAACACATAAGCCATATGTAAAATCATGTCTCCTGCATGAAACAGAAAAAAAATGACTGACAAATCACCAGAATGAACTGATATACCAATCTCTGGAGATTTACCAGAGGCAAGTACATTAAAAATCTGCCTTTTTTTTTTGTTTTAATTAGAAAGGTTTTTTTTTATTCCAGTGATTGTTTAATGTTAAAGTGCATAAGGCATTCACATAAGAGGGACCAGAGCCACTAACTTTGCCTTGTAAAGCATCCCGCCTACGAAGCCATAATCATATTTATTCTCCCATTCTTCCCATCTGGTTCATTAATCTTTTATCCTCTTCTACTGAGTAGTAGAACTTCAACAGGAACAAAGGAAAAACATCCCTATTTTCTTTCCTCATCCAAGAAACTCATGGTTATTAGTAGTCCCCCAGGAGATGCACATTTAAGTCCTTTCTGTTTGAAGCTTCCCAAAGTCCTCAAACCTCTGCTGTGGGCTATTCTGAGTAGGTCAAGTCCTTACCACCACCCTACAATACAATTTTGTAAGGAATCAGATTAGATTTTTATGCTAGCCACACTTTGGACATGGTCATCGGCTTGGGTCCCAGAGAGAGATGTAGGTGTTACTCTGCCTATTTCTGGATTCCCACCTGTGAAGAGGAAGTAAATGCACACACAGAACTGTGGACTTCTGCTTTGCAGTTACAATTTTGGGCATCTAAAATCTTCTTGGTTATTTTTTGAAGGTGGCTTTGGGAGGAATTTCTGGTTGATTGGTTGGAGTCTTTGAGGAGGAGGAAGTTTGGAGTTTTTTTATTACTAGTATTATTATTTTTCCCCTGCTCTTTTCTCATCTGAAAATCTATCTGTATTAACTAGTTTGGTTTCTTAAGTCTATTCCAAGCACATTTGGGAGCACCTTCTGAAGCTGAAGACTCAATTTGTTCTTTGGGACTTTGCTACACTGCAGGAGCACCCAGCACCACACATCCATGGGGATCTGCCTTTCCTCAGGTCAAGGAGAGACTCCATTGGGACAGCAGGAACAATGGGGACAAAGCAAGATCATTTCTGCACATCACACACGTAGACCACTGCAATCTCATGGGATTTGCTCTCTCTCGCAGTCATGGACAGCTCACCCCGAATTTTCAACTGCAAACATTATTCTCAAGTGCAGAGCAGGCTGCCCATTCATTTTTATCTGAACATGAAAACCAACCGTGTCCACACTGGTACTGAACACAATATGAACAAACTCATAGACTTACACGTTAGGAAAACATTATGGGACTTAGATACTTCCCAAAGAATACCATTCTGAAACCAAAGAATACCAAGTCTGAACTATGGCCTTGGGTTAAAACCTCAGAATTTTACTCCATCTCCCTCATCCTATCTTGGTAACAGAGAAGAAAAAAATGTCTTTTCTGATTCTGTCAGATCATAGAACCACAGAATCATTTAGGTTGGAAAGGACCTTTATGATCATCTAGTTCCAACCCCTCTGCTGTAGGTAGGGATACCTCCCACTAGACTAGGTTGCTCAAAGCCCCATCCAGCCTGGCCTTGAATGCTTCCAAGGAGGCAGCAACTACAACCTCACTGCTTCCAGTAATTTAGGGAGGGAAATTCTGTTTCCATACCCCCATAGTATCTGCATTGGTCACCCTTAAATGTACTGATTTTTGTATATTGCAAACTTGCAAATAAGAAAAATTGGTGAAAATTTGCATCTACATTCAGCATGGCATATTTTGAACAAACGATGAAGAGGGCCCAGCTAGCCCAATACCTAATGAAGATCTGCTGACACCTTGTTGGATGAGGCCCAAAACAGCTCTGGTGGTGAACACTTTCAGCTCACGCTGAAATATGAAGGACTTAAAGGCCCCTCGTAACGACGCCGAGACCTATGCACAGGAATCACTTAGCTAGCAGAGATAATTATCAGAAGGAACAGCAGCTTAGTATTTCTTCACATAGCTTTTTTGATATAAACTTTGCCATGAACTCACTGTGTAACGTCACTGTTCAGCAGATAGTCTGTCCTACAGCTTTAGGAAGGATATAGAGCTAAATATCAGCACAGCAAGACCACAGGATATGGAAGGCAGCAGTCACTTACTGAAATACTAAATCTGATAAATTCTTCATAACAAAAAAGAAAAATTAATTTATCACAGCAAAGTCTGGATGAAATATACCATGCTTGATACACTGCATAAAAGCAAAAAATGGCAACAGCCAGCAGCAGCCCACTGGCAAAAATCCTTCACGTTTCAAAACACTCAGAGCCAAATTACCAAGTGAACAGAATTTTAAACCTGCAGAAACTGAAAATTCTCATGTAATGTTATATTGACTTGCGGAATCAAACTCCATAACCCGAGATTAGGTTATAAAGCAGGTATGTTTATTACGGTGCTGCACCCACACCGGATGCGAGGGGGTCACCGCCCTACCAAACTCGCATAACCATGGGCAGAAATGTTAGATATTTAAGAGCCAAGCTTATACATATTCAGCAGGTTTCCTTGGACCCATCTACATATTCAGCAGGTTTCCTTGGACCCATCTACATATTCATCATTTCCCAGGAATTCCTTTGCATACATCCGTCCCTCCAGCGCATGCGTTGTAGTTCCTCCTGGTGGTCGCTGGATGAAGGCTCGAGGTCTTCATCACTCTGCCCTTTTCACCCCACTGCTTCTTTGCAGAGTCACTCCACCTTCAGCCAGTTCCTTGTACTGGTTCCTGCTGATAATGGAGTTTCGCCAAGTTCCTTTTCTTATCTTGCCTTACATTCTACTTACCCCAGCCCCATGCAATAGTTAACACTTCAACTGTCCTACCTCAATATTATCTTCTCATAAGCTAGCACAGAGCAGCTTTTTTCTTCAAAACATCAGCCTGCACAAATTCCATCAGATTGCAGTTTGAGAATAACACATTCCACAAGTTCTTTGTTCTTGCAGGGCAAGCAGTTACCAGCAAGTTAAATGTACAATCTCTTAACTTGAGAAATTTAACAAAACAATAACTTTAATCAATCAGAAGTAGTCACGGATGAAAGATCATAAATTCATATTTAATCTAGAAGATATATTTTTCCTTACCTGAGAATTTTTGGAGTTTTAACAAAATCCATAACTAAAACTTAAAATCTCTGCCTGGAACTCATCTATGACTTCTTAATGTATTTTGTTTAATGTAGTTTTAATGAAGTCACATTTAGATAACTGATTAAAAAGTAAACAGGAGGAAGTAATTCTAGGTACCTTTAATCACATTACAATACCAATATCTTTAGGCAGAGACTTTGGAGAAGAAGTCTTTTAATCTCCTTCCTGTTTGGGTAGGTGGGTTGCCATGGTGAGGTGATGAAAAAAAAATATCCACATCCTCTTTGAAATAGTGATTAGCCAACTTTAAAAGTTATAATGTTTCAGGTAAAAATACCTGTACTTTGCAACTGCATTGGATCTTTCATTGCAGAGCATCACGTAGCTAAATTAGCACATAACATTAGGCTTATTAGATAGGAAAATTATTTCTGGGAATGCTCAGTACTACAAAGCAAAACAAAGATTGTATTCAGTATTAAGGATCATATTTCCTGTTACCATTACTGCTCTGTAAGCATTTAACGCACTTGGAAGTATGGTGATGCACTGAACACTCCAAAAATCTCATATTGCAAGTGGGTAAAGAAACCAACCCGCAATTTAAGTTATCAAAGTTTGCAAACACTCACAGGAAAATAGGATTAATTGTATGTGAAAGTGACATTACTTGACATTTGGAGTATATTTTTAGTTTTCTATCATTTTTAATCTCATTCAGAGCAACGAAGTCCAGAATAGACAGGAAGAAAAGTCTTTTAGATTTTTATTCTTTTAGTTTAAGCTTCCTAAAAAGTTTCACTAGGATGTGGCAGACAAAAAAACAACAAAAAAAAGGCAAGCAAAGCCCAGTAGAATTATTTGCTCTCTTTCCCAACTACTTCAATACTTCTTATAAATAAGCTGCAACATATGCTAGGCACCTAAAAAGCTAAAAATCAAGATGTTCTTCATTTATCTTTTAAAAAATGCTGGTCACTGCAAGCCTTTATTTCCATTTGTGCAAGGAAATGGAGTGCTGAAACATAAAGTAATACCATATGTCAAAATAAAGCTTTAGAGAAGATCCATCATTAAGTTTAGATGTGCAAGGATTTCTCTTGCATCTTCTCAAATAATTATGAATGTATCTGCAACTGGCCAAGAAATAGAAGCTGTGTTTCTTCTCAGGCAAAGTCTTGAAGCCAGTGATACTTTTTAATTGACTGTGTTGGTGCCAGAATTTCAAACAGTGCATCCAAAAGGAAGCCAAGCACAGAGAGATGCTTACCTTCTCAGAATGAAATGCAAGCTGAATATTGAGTTTTTTTTCCTGACAACAGACTAGGAGAGGCAGTAATATTTGCAAAATCGGATAGATACTACACATGTAAAATCAGGCAACTAGTTTACACTGTATTACTCTGGTAGCTGCATTTTTAACTACTAAGTATTTTAAATACAATTTCAAAACACCATGCAGTTTATACAAAAATAAAAGTTGATTCATTGCATTTCATTCCCTTAAAGAGCGGAGGACAATGCCACAACATTGGCAACAGCAAAGCCCAGTGAAAGATATTATGAGGAGGGGAAATTGATTTGTTTTTAAAGCAAACTTGATGTGGCTTACTGACCCTGCTGTTGCCCTGGCAGCCCTGCCGAGGGGGCTGCAGCAGCCCATATCCCCTGGTCACACCTCTCCCTGCAGTGGCCGCCTGTTCATACTCTACGCTCCTGAAATAATCTATTGTAAACCGAAGGATGGGCACTGACACCCATTCTACTCCTCCCTGTTATGCAAATATTGCTTGCTATTATCTGGAAATGGCCAACTTCACAGATAAATAGCCTCCATCTAATTGGTGCAGCTGTTCCCATTTTACTTGCAAGCTCAAATGTACACTTTAAAAAGTGTATTTAAATATCACACTCCAGTTCTTCTTTTCCTCCAGGAAGCACACAAATCCCCCATTAATCCTCTCATTTGTGTCATTTCAACTACTGTTACTTTCTTCCCCATTCTTTTACGTACACAAGCACTCAAAGGATTGGCAATGCTGTTTGTTTACCAGCCTTCTGATCTGTGTTCCAATAAGCATTTGTTTACTTCCAGAGATAGCTTTAAACAGATGAGAGAACAGCAGCATTTCATAAAACCAAGAGCAGTTGTTTCACTGACTTAAAGAATGTGCTATATGGCCATCGCAGTCAGATATCCATGCTGCAGGGCAGGGCAGCACTCTAGAGTTCCAGCGCACATGGTGGCCCTATCTCAGGCTCCCTATAAGGGCATGTCCTGGGCACAAACATGCTCTCACCCATACATTAATGATGAAAGGGAATGACAAAATGCAGAAATGCTGAAAATGATCAATGTACGATGGCACAGACTGCTCTGTGGCGTATATCTACTGTGAAGTCTTGATGCCTCAGACTCTCCAAAACAACATTCATCATGCTCCACAACTGCTGTACCAAGCACACAACTCAGCCAGCAAAACACAACAAACAAGATACGCAAGTCACCTCAGTTAAGTCTCAGTACAAGTGATCATCTCCTTTTTTTGGTTGTTTCTGTATTAAGCATTACTACAGCAAACTGTATGTGTTAGAAGTGTATACCTTTAAATGCTTTTTATCTTCTCACCACGTTGAAATTGATGGTAAGTAACTGCGTCATCCACCTTACCTTCTCATTAGATATTTACAGCATCAATAGAGGCTAAGAAAAAAGAAAAGACTAGTAGCATCTCTACAAATGGATGTGTACACTGGTATATAGAGCAGGTTTCAACTGTATACCTTTGTCTATTCTCAGATGTTGACAGCTTTGTTTAGCTCTAACCATTTATATTTACAAAGGGATCAGAAGAATAATATCTTCTAACCATTTCACAGTCACGTACCTGAGGCTATTTCTCCCCAACTTGTACTCAAGCTATACAGCCAAAATTTCTTAAGCATTAGAAGACTGGCTTTGTTTGGAGGGTGCTTGTTCTTTTCTGTTAAAAACAGGGTAGCTGGGCGGCCCTGAGGATTGCTTCTCAGGGGGATGGCAGATTTATGTTGTTACTCTGTGAAACTTGAATTGGATGCTAGTCAGTTTACAAAAAAAAAACCCAACCAAACAAACAAACAAAAAAACACAGAAAAAAAGACACTAAAAAAAAAAAACAAAGAACCCACAAAACAAAAAACAAAGCCACTGTTGATACGTGTGTGTTTTTTGAAGGAAGCTTCCAAAATGACTTAATTAAGAGATAATTACCTACAAGGTAAAGTACAAGATTGTGACTTTGCACCACTGCAGCAGAGGTAAGAAAGACTCTTGTTCAAATTTGTAGGCATCATCTCCAAAACGTAACTGAAATGTAGGGTGGAAAAACTAATGCAGTGCAATTTATTTGCATTTGCAGGAAATAACACATGAATATTTATCCAAATGATCTTACAGCTCTCCATTTAAGGGTTCCAAGAGCTTCCAGGGAAGGTCAGTCCTGCTTAAAGACTTACTGACACTGCCATATTTGTCTGCTGCTATGTTTCTATTAGTTTTTCTGACAAAGATGGTTTATCTCTGCAAACTTTCAGGAATCAACTTGAAAGCTTCACTACACAGTATTCCACTTGGGAAGTTGCCCTATAAGAGATTACCTATTGTCCTGGTTTGTTTTCTTCCTTGTAGCTGGTATGGCGCTGTACATTGGATTTAGGATCCAAAACTGGAGGAGTTGGCTGGGGGGTGGCTGAAGCTTGGAGACTGGATGGAAATCCATGGGCTGGTGAGCAATTGCCTTGTGCATGACTTGTTTTGTGTATTTTATTATTATCTCTTTGCCTGTTTTCCCTCCAAACTCTCTCTCCCTCATCTCATTGTGCAGATGTGAACCAATAACCAATGGCTGTGTGGCGCTTAGCTGTCTCCATATTAAACCACAAGACCTACAAATTCCTTCACCACTTCTCCCCCCATCAAAAAAAAACAGGAAGGGGGGGAGGGCAGATGGGACAATAGGGATTTTTTTTTTCCTTTCTCTCATTTACTACTGGCTTTCAGTCTTCCACATTCCACGAATTACAAGCCCTTACTGTTTTCTGTTCATCTCACATTTCCTACCAACTTCACATTCTTAAATGTTTTTTTTTCCCAGTAAGAACTGGATGATTTGTATAAGCTGCCCTAGTGCTTACCTGAAATATATTAAAATAATTAGAACAACTCATTTTCTGTGAAGACAGCATCTTTTAGCCCTACCTTTTCTTTTCGTCCTAATGTGTGGCTATTGTTGGAAGCATCTATGTATGTTTCTACCGCATCTTAAGAATGAGACCGTAAGATCCTAGATACTTTGTTTTGTTGGGAACATTATCAGTCTGCTATTGCTCAACATAGAAGATAGGTAAGGAGTACTAGATTCCACAACATGTAAGTTATTTCTGAATAAAAGAGAATCATTGAATCACCAGTGTTGGAAAAGACCTCCAAGATCATTCAGTCCAACCATCTGCCCGTCACTAATATTGCACCACTAAACCATGTCTCTAAGTACCACATCTAAACATTTCTTGAACACCTCCAGGGACTCAATCACCTCCCTGGGCAGCCTGTTCCAACATCTGACCACTCTTTTAGAGCAGGAATTTTTCCTAACATCCAACCTGAATCTCCCCTGATACAATTTGAGGCCATTCCCTCTAGCCCTATCACCAGTTACGCAGGAGAAGAGGCTCACCCCACCTTGCCACAGCCTCCTTTCAGGTAGTTGTAGGTCCGCTCAGAACCTCCTCTTCTCCAGACTAAACAATCTCAGTTCTCTCAGCTTCTCCTCATAAGACTTATGCTCCAGTCTCCTCATCAGCTTCATTCCCCTTCTCTGAACACGCTCCAGGGCCTCACTGTCTTTTTTGTAGTGAGAGGCCCAAACCTGAACACAGTACTCGAGGTGCAGCCTTGCCAGTACTGAGTACAGGGGGACAATAACCTCTCTGCTCCTGCTGGCAACACTATTTCTGATACAAGCCAGGATGCCATTGGCCTTCTTGGTTACCTGGGCACACTGGTGGCTCACATTTAGCTGAGAAGAAAACACTAACATCCATATAAGTGTATAGGAAGTCTCAGTACATTTTTAATGTTTACTGAAAATAAATCACTTCAGTAATTTCACATCTTGGTACACAGATCATATTATATAGTCTTCTCTACTGGGAGCATGTGCATATGTATGTTTTAAGCATATTTTGTTGTTTCTGGAGAGTTAATAAAATACTGCAGAGTATACTGTGTGCTTGCAATCACTGGGTATACAGCTATGAAAATCTAAATACTGTGCAACACTTCGTACTTGGTAAATTCCCTTCCTTCCCCAGGAGTCACAGAGCCTCATCACTGAGCTCAAGTTACAGGGCTATTTGAAAGGTGCAAGTCATTTTTACAATTCTAATCTTCCCGACAGTATCAAGAAGCAATTTTGGGAAGTCTGCAATTCCTTCACAAAATGTCAAAAATTTCAGTTTGTTCGAGTATGTTGTTTAGGGCTAAGCATTAAGAAAACAACAACACTGATGTAATCTTATCAAATGCTAATCTTCATAAGCAGCAACTGTACCAAACTAGGTCTGCCTACATTATTCATAAGCCATTTTAGTGACTATCCTGTAACCATGTTACTGCCCAAAGACAACAAGCAACAGGGAAGGGGAAAACAGATGTGATAATAGGAAATCTGAGCTCTATGCTAGGGACACATTTTGAAAAGCAGGTTGTCCCAGTCCACTTTGGATATCCTACCAATGCCTACTCTTACACAGTACCAATGGTTGCTAACTTGAGCAGGAAGCAGCTCACTGAGTAATTTAAAAAGTTGTCTGTTTAATTGCAGTGAACATTTTATTTGAAATAATTGTAGAGGATAATGACAGAAAGTGTTCTGGGAGGATTTCTTGTTAAGTGCACTGATCTAACCTTATTGGGTGACTTGAAGGTTCCAGGTGTCTGCAAAGAATTTCACTTAAGAACCTCACAAATATAATAAAGAATACTGTGATTTTATTTCATACTTTATTTCATAATTGTGGGATATGTCAAATACAAAAAGAGGTGGAGAATAGCTGAAATGTAAGATTTGTAGATATCTCATCTATATCTTCCTGTGAATAAAATTAAAGTCATGTTAGAAAATTGTATTTTGGCTGCCACTCTTCTCCTGAGCACCTGCCTCAGATGACAGATAAATTCACATTGGCAGATTATGTCTAATGTGAATCAGAATATGTTAGCTGTTGTTCTATATTTTTTGCAGTTCTTTTTAGCCTTCCAGATTTTGTACAGACAATGTTTTTAAAAACTAATTAAACCGTAATACTATTAGAAGAGGATAGATGAAATCATTTCTGTCTACTGAGAGGAACAAAACAGCCTATTGCCCCTTGTTTTATTTCACCATACCACTTCAAAAAGACACTGAGGTCCCCCAAGCATAGTTGATTACAGTTGTCTGGGAATTTAAAAAAAAGCCTGGTAAAACCTGGGCTTGCAAAGATTAGAAAGGGAGAGAGATACCAGAAACAGCATGGACAACATGCAAATGAGAAAGATCACAAGTGAAGAGCAGACGGGTGTTTCCCCAAACCACTCCACTGAGAGCCTCTGACAGATTCAAGGGAAGTATAAAAAAATTCACCAGTCTTCTGGATTAAGTGGTGAGTAATACACGAGTATGAATATTTTTGGAGGAAAAGAAAGGAAAAGGGCACCACATTAATGTACAAAACACAGCAGGAGAGAGGAGAAGGGTGAAGTGTTGCTCACATTCCTATCAGTCAGGTTCTAGAAGGATGCGGAAGAAAAGGAAGAAGCATGGCACAAAACACTGCAGAGTCTGAAGCAACAAATGCTCTCTTGCTAGAAATCAGTCTAACTTGCATAGTTATAAACAGTCTTTTGGGAAAATAATTAATTAGAATAACATGCAGAGACCCAGTTCTTGCCCACACAGTGATGTTAAATTTATTTCTCTATCCATAAAGCAGATACTGCATGTAAGATGAAAGTAGAAAGACTATCCAGTTACATTAAGTAATGTTTAGGAGTAGATAAACTCTCTCCCTGCTTTACTGTGTTATTTTACATCACTATTATGTCAGTATGCCCATGTCTTTGTTCTCACTTCTCGATCATTTCAAACCCATTATTTCAATGTATGCAAATCTTTTAATAGGAGTTAAGTCAGTCTTTTTTTGCACTCCATTTAAGTTGCTCATTTGTATAGCACTGTCTCAAGAACAGTTTATTAGTAAAACACATACTTCAATGACTTGGCTTGCTCCTAAATCTTCAAACCTGGTTGGTGGAGGTTTTCTGCTTTCATGCTTCCCTTATCTTACTGCCTTGCATGAACAGGGAGGTGGGTATTGATCCTCATGGGCAGCTCAGCTACCTGTACTTACAGCTGTCCTGGTGCTGGAGCACAACAGGCATGGGACCATCAGCAGCCCCACTCTCTCACCTCCAGAGCAACCAGTGTGGGAACAGGGCAGCACGTGAAGTGACATATGAGGCTACAAGGAGGGCCAGAGCCAGACTGCGGTCCCTGTGCACTAGGGGGCTGTTTTCCCTCCGTAATTCTGACTTGCGCCTGCCCTGTTATCTTCAACCCCAGGGCTGTGGAAGCAGAGGGTAAACAGCTTCCCCGCCTCTTGCATCTCTTGCGCTGGGACAAACAGTGCTATACTTACCTCCAGTGAACTGCACAGGCAACTCTCTGAACTGTATCAGCATTTTGCATGCATTGTAAATTCGGAAAACTTAATTTAAAATGTGCTGCAGTTTGTGCCAGTGTCATTAATGTCACCCTGAAAGAATTCCCACTCTTAGCACACACTTCTTAAAGTATTTACCATTTATCTGTGAGGCTCAAGATTTTCATTTCTCAGAAAGTGTTGTTCTTTACAAACACATAGAAATTCAAACTTTCCCAGTTATTTTGTTGCTGCAATTGATTTGAAAGCCAAGCAGTATTTATAGTAAGTTAAATTTAAAATTAGTTTTCCATCATATTAGGAGAAGTAATACTGGCTGCATACAATAATAAATTTGCTTTACAAATTGTACTTTAAATATTTTCCACTTAGCCAAAGAAAACCTGCAGAGTTTCATTGCCAGACCAGTATTACAGTGGTTACTGATCAAGCACTGACACAGAGTCTACCTCAAACTACACAGGCACACTACTTTCTGAAGGCAGAGGAACTGTGGATCAGAAACAACCTACATTACTGAAAATAAGAAACTAAGTATGAACAAACCCTTACAAAACTCTCAAGAGTCTATGCTCAACCATAACACTGTCCAGGTACCTGGGATAAGTGGAAGCCACCTCAAACAGCTTTGAGTTTTCTTAGCAATTAAGTCACCGGACACTGATCTGTCAGGAAGAGATCATTACAACTCCACTCACCTTCCCTTTCCTCCTTGCTCATTGCCTTTCCTATGCCCACTCATACACTCCAAACAAATTCTCTAGTGGGTGTAGTTATTCTTAATTTCAAACTCATTAGAAAAATAAAACTAAATTAAACCTCAGGAGCAATAATAAAATGAAATTCACAAGATAGTCTAAAAGTTTTTTAAAGGAATGAAATTCAAGAAGTTGTTGACAGTAAACCTTCTGGTTACACTATCGACTCCCTAGTTGTTTCCAACAACTTAAAGGTTTTTTTTCTGATGTTTCTTCTAGTCATACTGGAATGTAAATATAAAGCCTATGACTACTCAGCTTTCCTGCTGAATCTGAAAAAAAAAAAAGTCTGGAAAACAACATTAAAATGAATAACATGAAGCAATTGATCAGGAGAAAAGATTTAGAATTCCAAAACTGACTAATGGTTATCATAAGCATTTATCATCTCCTAATAATCAACAGGAAGAGATTCAGAGGTGGAAACACTAAGAACTACAGTATTTTTAATCATTACAGGATAATTACCACAAAAGTGCTTAAGAAAAACTTTACTCATTTACAAGTCAGAAAGCAGTAGAGAAAGATGAATGGTTGGCTCGCTTCTGCTTCTTTCTAAAGGTTTTTTTTAGCCAACGTGTCAAAGGCAAAGAAACTGAAATCCAGTAGATATGGGTCTCCTGGGAGCACAAGATGTCAGGGATTTTCTGATGAAAGTTGTTTTTTTTTCCCCATAAAAATTGGATTGCCTGAAGGAATGTATGAACCAGTTTAGATGAGAAGACCATTTCTGGCTAAATGAAGGAAAGGGGGAGAAAAAAAACATTTCCTTTTGCCTTCAAATAAGCAAAATCTGTAAAAATTAGAGCACTTAACTGGAACACAGGACACTTCACTCAACTTTATCCTAGAAATCTATCCTAGCCACTGCGCTGCAAAGTAAGGTTGATTGTTTATCATGGGGTTGGAACAAATGAAAATGAAGAGCAAAGAAGAAAGTGAGATTCATCTAAGAAAACCAACAGCCTGCTGGTCATTGTGCTCCCTTTCAAACTGAAGAATGAGGGCTAGAGCATACCTAATCACTGTGCACACCCTGCTAGCTCAGGTGCCAAATAACCTGGTCTCCCAGTTTTCATGAATAGTTTGAGGTGTCATCGGTGCATTAAAAAAATGACAGGAAAGACCCACTCCTTCAGTCCCTGCTGTGAGTACCCAGCACAAGGCCAACCAGATTAGTGACAGCAGAAGTCCTACGAAACATATTCACAATTCGTACTGCAGAGGTGATGTGACTATGGAATTTAAGGTTTGTTTCCTACAAGGAAAAACCACTGTTGTTCTGTAAGAGGGCAGGGAGGGCGAGAGGGTCCTGCAGGCTGGGACTGAGGCGCTCATGTAAGAAGCCATACATAGTCACTGCTCAGGGGATGACCCTCATGCACCCCAGCGTTTTTCCCTCATGAATACAAGACTTATACCAGGGGGAAAAAAAATGAAGTTAAAAAAAAATTCCACCCTCAGGTGACTGTACGCTCTCCTCCAAATAAAACAGACCAGCACACGGAGATGCTTTAAAACATCGGTCTCAGTTTCATTTTTCCCATCTGTAACGAGCAGACCACTAAAAGTCAAGCTACTGCCGTGACTACATTGGCAAAAGCAACTGGAGTAATATCAGCATAACGAGCAGAGATGCTCTAAATTTAAACAAGCTCAGCTGAAGTCAGAATATTGGCCTATTTCCTTAACTCGCCTAATTTGAGTATAGAAGTCAATTTGGAAAGTACAATTTTAATAAGTGTATGCTGAGGTACATTACATTCTTGTTGAAAACGTTTCAGATGTACAATTATACTTTACAGATCTGTGAAACAAGAACAGATATGCCTCTGCTTTGAAATGATGTTACATAAACCTTCTTTCTTCTCTAGATTAGCACAAAAAAAAAAAAAAAAAAAAAAAAAAAAAAAAAAAAAAAGATTAAAAGCATTTCCAAAAAGAAGCAGGGTGTGTACAAAGCTGTCATTTCTATAGGCAGTACCACATTAAACCTAACACAGTGAAATAGTTAGCCTGGGTTTTGTATGTGTATGTATGGTTTTGATTAGTTGGTTCTTTTCATTTGTTTGTTTTTTAATTATTGTTCAAGAACTGACATGGATCAACTTATTTGAAAGAAAACATAAGATGTCAAGGACATTAGAGTGGCTTCTCTGAATCATACCAAACATAAAGCACTAGGCCTCAAATAGTTTGCAGTTGTTAAGCAATTTCAGTGCCTCAGAAGGGAATAACCGATGATAATGATTCAAAACTCACTGCAACTGGGTGACAGATGTCTTGCACGCATACAACACCAACAGAGAAGCCAGCAGAGTGGATCCTTTTCCTTTCTGTACCCTACACATGAGATTTATTGCTGTGCATAGTTTTAAAGTCTTCAGAACAAACATCCAGCTGAGCAACAGACAAATAGAGCACTTTGTATAAATTTTCTTCTCTTTTGACTCTACCCCCAACAGCTCAAATAAGCAGAGAACTAAAAACACCAGAAGTTCCTTTTAGTAGAGTGCTAGCTGACATGATCTAAATTGTCACGGTTAATGACAAAATCCATACAGAACAAAAAAAATAAATAAATTCACTACATCGAGGAAATCTCTGTACGAAGAAGCTTTAGCTGAAGACCAAAGAAGCTCACATTATTCCACATATTAAACTAACACTAAAATCCTTGAAATGTTTTGCAGTGATACATTCTACATATTTCCTCATAAGAGCTTCATCACAACTGAGCTTCTCCAACATTAAATAGACCAGGTAGCCAGAGGATATCTTTGTACTATTTATCAACTTGTGTCAATATGGACTTACTTTATAAAGTTGGAGCACTTCAATACCCACAGTCCTTTATTGTGAGTAGATGCTCACGTTTCATCAGAATCACGTTGGAGTGGAAAAGCACACATAAGCTTATTTGCTTAACTGCAACCCAGTTTTTAAAAGAGTATTACAAATTTCTTAAAATTATTGTGTTTGGAGATCTTTATCTTGAACAAAATGCTTAGCTGCATAGATCCCTGAGAAAAATGAAAGAAACTTTGGAAAGGAATACAACATTTTTGTAACAGGTATATCAAAAGTATATAGGAAGATCCAGTGACACTTCCGTCATAACATATGGGACGGAATTTCATCTCTGATCAATATTCATATTTTTCAATTATAACATATTTTTAAATTAAAAAATCCCCTCTTTTGCTATCTTACTCTGAAAGTATCTGAAAAATATTTCTGACTCTAAATAGTATTGTTGAACATTGAAGGGAATCATGAAGTTACTCCGCATAAGATATCTTTTTCACATTCTTTAAATTTGTTAGGCATTTACAAGCTTCAATGTACTTCATTATCCACTGCACAATAGCATGAAACTCCAGATATGATAATTTTGATTAAATGTAATAGGATTAAACTGAAAAATAGCATTCTGATAGAGAAGTTTAATTTTGCCATTCTACTGGTAAAACAGATGCACAAGTAGCAGGACTAAGGAAAGACTTTGATCTCACCTACCTTTCATGTATAATTGACAGTTTTAATTTGGACTCAGGAATGATAGAAAGGCAGCTGAGAAATTCTCTGAGATGCCTGAGTACAATTAATCAACATATGCTTGATACAAGCTGAAAGAAATTCAAAGCCTGAGGAACTAGCATTGCTGAGCCTAACTGCTATATGGCACAGCAATCAGACATGAAGAAGTGGCTCACACAGACTTCATCAACACAGCCATCCTTTGTGCTCAGAAGTTAGGTTAGTAAAGTAGTCCTTACTTTTAAAAGTTAACATGAGTAAAAGGTTGCAGAGCACCCAGATGCAGAGGAAGAGCAACGGATTTCCTCATAGAGAACAGAAAGGGGCAGCTCCAGACTTTATCTGGAGTAATACCAACTGAACATCCAACATTTATTCCACAGGGTGTTTTTTTCCCTGAAAGGATATACAAGGGAAAGATTTTAATCTGGAAGATTTTGGTTTCTGTCTCCAGCACGCCAGCCCCCCATCTAATGCACTGCTGCAAGACACTGCAAAGCAGCACAGCAGCTCTCCAACTCCCAAGCTTTTAATCTATGAGAAAACAAACTGCAGTGATAGCAGTGTGGGAGGCAAAGTTTCAGGTAAAATTGAGAGATTTACCAAAGAGGGTACTTTGTAATTCATTGCCAAGAATAAAAGCATTTGATGGTGGTGATATCAGTCATATCAGGGAGGAGTAAAGACTTCCAGACAAAACAGCAGCACTTGGAATTTTTAGTGAAATGGCTAAAACTTGACTTAAGCATGCTGTCTAACAAGTAGTAGTACATGGACTTAAATTCATTTAAGTGGAGCCAAGTTAACACTACAGTTTAGTTTCAGAGAGAGTTGGAATGCGGCATTCCCACAGCAGGATCATTCTGGTACTTCAAACTTATCGTGAGCTTCACAACAGATATTCTTTCAATTTAGTGGGTTTTTTTTAGCATTTGCAGGCTTTTTGCCGTACAATAAAGATCTTCAATGCCAAAGTTATTCCCATCATGATTAATTTCTGTTAATCCACACAGTTGATCTGTCCCATTCTTCAAATGCTGTATCAGGTAAGTATTTTATTACTACAAGTAGTCAAAAAAAGAAGAGTTTGCTGATACACTGCAGGAGATGAAGTACTCAGGAACAAAAACATGTCCAAATCCTCAACTAACTTTCTGAAGGCTGTTCATCTAACCAGGGTCCTGTACTGAATTCCACAGTGGCAGCCAGCTTCATTCAGGAAGCCAGCAGCAAGCCTGACCCTGGGGCCCCGGATGCCCTTGAATTTTTTCAAAATTTCTGCAAAAATGAATGATTTTCCCTTTGTTTCAAAGGCTCTGAAAAACTAAAATTTGTATGTGAGCTTCATTTTAGGAGGATATGTCTACAATAACTGCTACTATATTTTTCTTGTACTGGGGGATATTGCCCTAGGCAAACACCAGATGCCTGGGGGTTTGAAGATAGATATTGAAACTGCTCAGACAAAGCACAACTCCAGTCAAAGGAGTTCAGTGTCTTTGCACACTACTGCCAAGGAGTAAAACAGCAACAGTGCTTCCACCACAAAATGCTGATTTACCCTCACTGGGCAAGCTTTCATCTCTTTTTCAGAGTACGCTTCTCAGGAGTTACTGATGGCCAGAGCAGGATTTCACGCTTGATGTGGCATTCTGCATCACTCAGCCCACAGATGCAACTGAGCAACAGGGAAGGCAGCAGGAAAGTGCACATTGCTGTGCCTTCACTTGCACTTTAAGGAAGATGACACAAAAGAGCTCAAGTACACCTCATGTGATTTAATAAAATGTACACTTTTTTTGTAAAGTTTTAATACGAGAGCTAAGTTGAAAGAAGGTTAATAAAAATGTTTTAAAGCTAAGCAAAGAAAAAATACACGTATTAGTGTATTATTACTGTATATTACTAGAAGTGTCAGACTATGTAACAGTTGAAGACTGTCTGCCATATCCATAGCACTAAAATAGACGTGTGGGAATGACATTGAGTGTTATCACATTGTTGGTTCTGCTGACTGTCCACTGATGTGACATCAAGCCAAGGCACTATTTTGTGAAGTGCTGTAAGCAGTTACATGGAACTCGGATATCCTCAGGAAAGTCAGGTGTTGGGACACACACAGCAGAAGGATTTATTCTATTTTCACAGCAGTTTTCATTTGCAAAAGCCACGATGTATACAATAAATGTGTAAGACAGATGGTCATAAATCCCTAATGAAACCCTGCCAACATAAATATTGTAAAAAGGGTAAATAGCACTTAATTACACTACTGGCTAGCAAGTTCGGTTTTTCCTCATTTCCATTCTGCTCTTCACAAGTCTCTCAGGCCCTCACAAGCATACAGCATGCACAACACATGCTGTTGGCGGCTCTTACTTGGCTATGCTTTTGCTTCTCACTTTTTTCCCCTTTTAGTGTTGTTGTAGCATTTGTAGAAGGACTAGCTTTAGATATAGAATCAGACAGCTACCTATGATGAAAAACTATTAGGGGCAGTTAAAAAAAATCTCAAGCACGAACTAACAAAACCAACTGCTCCTGTAAAAAGAACTGTAGTGGACAAATTCAGCACTATTATAAGCATTGGGGAAAAATTGGCTATAAGAACTGATTTATTTAGTTAATAATTTGTTCAAGTCATTTGGCTTTTATACGGGGAAATCTAACAGAGAAGAACAATTAGCTAAAAACATGACTTAAATGAGCCTCTTCAAGATAAAATCTTTTGCCTCATTTCTAGCCTGTGCATATACTCTGCTACTAAAGAAAAACAGTTGTTTGTAACCTTTTCCTTGAGCTGGATTCTCACATTTACCTACCATTAGCCCTGAGTTACACTGCTTTAACATATACCTTTATTAATACTGTGTTGTTTCTTTACTGGCTGGCCAAATAGGGAACAGAAACAATCGATTTTTCTGCTTCTCTTCAGGATTGAGTGGTAGAGGGAAACCAAGAAGTCAGTATCCGATGTTTTTTTCCTTTGATTTGCCAAAAAAAAAGGGGAAATTGTGGTTAGATGTGAGGGAGAAATTCTTTACTCATACAATGGTGAGGCACTGAACAATTTTCCCAGAGAAGCTGTGGATGGCCTGTCCCTGGGGGTGTTCAAGGCCAGGTTGGATGGGCAGCCTGATCTGGTGGTTGGCAACACTGCCTATGGCAGGGGGCTGGAACTAGATGGCCTTTAAGGTCCCTTCCAAACCAAATCATTCTATGATTCTTTGACTCAAATATCTTTGAGTTCTGCCTTCAGTGATTAGACATAAATACGAATATTAGTTGAAGTTTTGGTTACTGTGTGAACCAGAAGTGTTGGCAATTTCAATACCTTTGCAAGTGAAAATTCCAGTGTACTGAATTAAAAAGGACTATGTGTGAAGGTCAAGGTAGAGCTGCAAGGTCTTGACATGCAACCAGCAGAGCACCCATGAGCTCCATGAAGTACTACTGCTCCACACTGGAGAGAAGCACCACAGTGCTGTCCAGAAAAGGGAACACAAGTTCCTGCCACTGCTGAGCTGAGAGCTTGCAGCTGGCAAAGCTGTGACTGGGGCAGCCATGTGGAAAGATTACATGGATTCAAACAGTGGCAGACAACCCTTGTGCTCTCTGATTTTCCTTCTGGAGCTTTCAGCAGGCTCTACGTCACAAAACCGGGGAAAAAAAAAAAGGAAAAAAAAATAATAATGGGTGGAAGGATGGTGTTCTTGCTTAATCCTATCGCTCACAGTGCCCTTTAACACTCAAGCCTAAGCTGTACTTCCCTACTCCACAGAATAGTTTAGATCAAAGACACAAAGAACACTGAAGACATTAAAATCAATTAACTCAAACTTCAAAGCCACCTGATTTATTGGTAAATTATTTGGTCAATGATTGATTCGATGCACTTTGTTGTAAAGTGTGCCAGAATGGAAGCCCACAGACATTAAACCACAATTAGTACAATTAAGTGGAGAGAAAAAAAACACAGAAGAAAATAGAATACAGTGTGAAGATTAAAGGGTAAAGAAACATGATTTCTCTGTTGAGAATATAATTGAAATGGAAGCAAGCAGAAAAGTCGAAGAGTGAAAAAGAAACTGGAAAATTCAGAAGATTAGCCTCACAAAGAGGCAAGATTTCCTTTTCATTGCTATGATGATACTGAATTCTGTTTTAGATACATTAAATATACAAGACTGTTAGTCATCAGGAAAGGAGTGACATTATTGCTTATTAATCTTAATGTTTCTGGTGGCTTTTAAGCTCCAGAAGTGGTGATTAAGCTTCTCAGAGACAGTGGTAGAACACTGCAGAAAACTTAATTCTGGGAGTAGTTTCAGGCCAACAAGTTCTGCACTTTCTTTTATTTTTATTTTTTTAGCCAACAGAATAAAACAGAAAGCAACTTTGTCTGCTGTTTTAAGTAGCAAAATGCCTCCCAGCAGAGCAATGCTTTCATCATCTGGAGCTCACGTCCTTAATGAACACACAGTCAATATTGCCACAGTTCTCTTGTGCACACCTTTATGGTTTGTTAGATCTGGTAGCTATTAGTACCATTGTCCTCTAGCTAAATTTCTCTCTGATCTCCCAAGTTAAGCATGTATAGGTTGGGTACAAGTTTTAAAGAAAGTGTTCTTAATTGCCTCCAGTTGCTTCTGGGCTTGGCCTTAGCGATTCAGACTTTTTAAAGAGTTGTCATCAGAAGAAGAGAAGTTCGCCATTTTCACCTCAGGATAATGAAGATGTAAGATAAATCAAGGAAAGGTAGAAAAAATGCAGTGTGACGGAAAGACAGCCACCTAACAAAAACCTTTCAATCTTACCTTAAGGTAAATTACATAAGGTCAGCTTTATACCTTATTCTCCCACTGGGAGGGGTTTTTGTTTCCTGATTTTTCTAGACATAAAACTAAAGCGTCTTATCTTTGTTGTATACTTTCTTAGCCTTAGGAAAGATAACATATGCTAGTAACCTTAAAATTACAGGAAAAAAAGTCACAGGGCAGATTTTTTTGGTTTTAGAGGAATAAAGACTGTAACCTAATAGTAAAGCAACACCCTAGTAGGAAACACTTATGTTGAAGACATGCGTTGAATAAGGACATCCTAACTTTTGACAAGATTATATCACATCAGTTCGCCCAAATACCCCCAGTCATAAGCCCTAAATAGAGTCCCCTACCAGAACATTGCTAGGATAAAAATATAAAACAGAAAAAAAAAGGTATCATTAAATGTAGTTCCACCTAAGGTTCCATAATGTTAGCTACTGTAATTAGTCACTAGTCAGTCAGTGGCCATTATTTTATGCAGAGATTTGACTTTCAGTAATTGCTTTTCTCTTGTACCAATAATCAAAACCTTTCAGCAGCAATCCCTTCCATTACAAACACACCCTTAGGGTCTGTACATGTATATATAACTGCTGCGGATCTGACTTACCTTCCTGTTTCCCCTCAGTAAGCCTTAAGGATAGGGCACTTCTTACAGGCTCAGATGCTCAGGTATAACTTTCCTACAGGTATAGGCACAAGAGGAAGGGATACCAGAGCCTCCATTTCCATTTCCCTCCCTCACGCACTTCTTTAAGGGTGGCTTCCTGTCCAGCACTGCTTCTGTGGTCTGTTAAACATCTTACTCTTAACCTGAATGTAATGTACATTCAGGTGCAAGTATTACCTAAGTCATAAATTCTGTTAAGTATGCTTACAGAAAAATCTTTTAAGTTGGATAAAGCTAAGGAGTAAGATTACACACTTGCGGGTTTAAAAGAAAAAGCCTTTCATTGCCTCATTGCCTCCTCCTTTAATAGCTTACATTATTTCGCATTAGTGCTGTGAATCTTCATTTGGTAGAAAAAAAGCCTGACACCTATATTGTATTTCTTTTCATTTTATCCTGCTTTGCCTTGCATACAGGAAGTCATATTACCTGTTTAAAAAACATCAACATATGAAATTGCCAACTAAGTTGCATTAATTAAAAGCAGAAATAGTCACTTCCTAATTAAGATGTGTTTTAGAGAGTGATTGAACTATAAACTGTCTTTCTTCATGTGGTAAATGGAAATCCTACTTCTAATCACTTGCAATTAAGTCAATCAATCAGGAAGAAGATATTATTGGAGACTAGCATCATGGATACAATCTAATCACTCATTTTCCGTGAAAAGGTGCAATGATCACATAAACACAGATGAATACAGACAATACTCGAACAAAACAATGCTTTTGTATAGCACTGAACTAATTTCAAGAAGTAGCCAAGAAATAGCCAGAACAATAACGTTTTTCATTATGTTTATTTTGGAGTTTGGTCAGCTTATGAAACAAAACATGTCACAAATCCCATCATGAAAAAGAATATCACTGGCAATTAATAAAACATTTGCCTTACCTCTGATCAGCAGTATCCATAGAATGGAGAGCAAACAACATCAAGAATCACACTCTGGCACAAGGCGGGTGACACGCTGAAAGGTGTTCACCTAGATATTTGCCTAACTCCAGTTGTGAGGCTTCACTTTTGCTTTTAAATAGAGTACGTTATTTTACCACCTGTGTGTGTCAGTTTCAGAAATAGAGACATCACAAAGTCTGATTTTATGTTAGTTTCAAGCCTCATCAGCTTCACTATGTTGTTTTTACCTCCTCCCCAATATGAAATTCACAGTATATCATATTTCTATAAATGAAAAAAGATGCTTAAATGATACCTTGCTGTCTATACAAGTAAGACTGTCTGCTGTGACCATTATCTGACTATTTACATATAACATTTTTCTTCAAGAAACAGAAATTCATATTGAAGCGGTGCTAACAAAAAAAGTTGTTTCCATGGTTTCTTAGGACTCATAAGTGATCTTCATCTATGCCAAAACTGACATGTAGCTAAAAGGTAGTCTACTCTAATAGAGCAACTGAGGTTTTTTTTCCTTCAAATTAATACAGGCTCATAAACCAAAGACATAGCTAATTGTTACATGAGTGGTATTTGATCATGTATAACTGAAAGAAAATTCAAGTGCTTACTCCCTAAAATAAATAATGTAATACCATCTTGATTTTTAAATAACACAATTGCACTATAAAGACATTGAGAAAGAAAGAACCAATTTGCAGTTATTTCATGCGACAGTTGTTGGAGGCTTTCTGCAGACTCACATAGAGAGCAGGCAGCATTTTGCTCATACTTCAGGACTCCAAAACAAGTGACAATACACTTGGAAGATTTTCCTAGTGCATACTCTTGAAAAAAAAAAAAAAAAAAAAACCAAATATGTTATGCACAACAACTCTGACCTTTTCTTTATCAATACTAAATCCAGCTGGCTAAAGTACGACTTCTGTAAGAGGAAAGTTATGTCCATGGTGCACTATGATAATACTGTAAAGTATGCAACATGGGGCATAAATAATTCAATATTTGAGGAGATGGAGGTAAGAGTTCTCTTCCTTCAGCAAAACCCATGCTTAAATTACTCAGCAAGAAAAATCAAAATTACAAAGAACAAAGACTTAACTGAACAAAAAAATCTATGAAGTGTTTAAGAAAAAGAATTTTGGTGAAAAACTAGTCAGGGAAGTATATTGTTCGGATGAGTAAAACATAAGCAAAGCAGCAAAGAGGGCTGCACAGGGCAAGGACTGAGTCACTAAGAGCCCTCATTGCCTGTGTACAGAGCAGGGCTGTCTCATTCCAGCTTATGCTTTCTTCCTAAGCTTGGCAGAGAATGCCACAAAGCACAACACAGAACAAGCAAGAGGGAGGAGAGAGATCTGCTGGTGCAAATATTTAGGTCAAATACAGCTTGGTTTATTCACAGATTTGGAAAGATACCAAAAAAAAAAAAAAAAAAAGACGTTTTGCAGGTTTTTTTTTTAAGGAACTGGATTTTGAGTGTAATATGTAACCAAGAACAGCAAGTAAGTGAAATACAAATTTTTTGTCACGTTGCACTTCACTGCACATGAAGAAAATGGATATTAGTTGTATAAGAAAATAAAGATGCAATCAAATTGAAGCTTGGAAAGTTGTAAGTTTAGTAAGCTTTAACAGTATTAATTCAGCAGGACTAAGTAAAAAGACTTCACATACACTGGCAATTCCCCAAGAGTTAAGCTTATAAAGAACGCCTCAGAGAGCATGAGAGAAGACACAGATACCTCAGTTACCAAAAGCTGTCATTCTGTTTCTAAGAGCTGAATTTGACTACAACCTGTCCAGAATATTTGTTGAATAGAAAATGTGTTGCAAAGGTAGCTCTAGACTATTATCTATTAAATAAGATAGAATTTGTCTTCCACTCGCTTCAAACAAAACTGAGGACAATTAAATAACTACTTCTCATTTTGAGCTGCAGGAACCTTTACTCCACTTAAGACTTAAGCTGTACAGGCAGTGACTGTTTAGCAACCTGTAACACAAGCAAGGAAACTTACTTGCAGTCTCAACCATAAAGGAAAAAATTCTGATGACAGCATTTTAAGTAGGCCTAAATAGATCTAACTTCAATAAATTTGTCTAGTAACAGAACCTGAGCTCAAGGTATACTGGCCTTGAGATACTTGAATTGGTTTTTATGACTGTATTTTATGTTGCGCAATGCTATATAACAGTACTTAATGTAGGCATAAAACACCGAATATTCAATTTATACTTTCTAGATTATTAAAAAGGTTTTAAAAATTTTCATATTTTCCTTTTTTTTTTTTTATTAGGTTCCAATTCAATATTAGGAAGAAAACACTCAGTGTTATAACTTTCATAAACCTAAGGAACAGATTTAATTTTCCCTAACGTCCAACAGCCAGAGCCAGAACAGTGCATCCCTTGTCCCTCTGCTTACCCTATCCTTCCAAACCCACAGCAGAGCTTTATATTTCTCTGCAACCCAGTGCCCTAACCCAGATCAGTTTTTCTTAGACGTATACAGAACACTGTAAAAGACAAACTGAGGAAACAGATAATATATGGATGGCCACGTGAACAGAGAATTGGCGGCACTGCCAGGCAGGGCTGGGCTCCTTAGCATGAGACTCCTTAGCATGAGCAGGCATACTGGTGAGGGACTAACAAGGCTTCAAGCATCTGACACAATAAAAGACTGGGAGACTTGGAACTACCTGGTCTAAGGAGTAGATTCAAGGGTGTGGAGTATGACTGGGTGAAACAAATGAGAAAACGGGGTGGGACAAGGGGTTCTTACAGATGTGTCCAAATGCTCAGTGAGGATGAGCAAAGACAACTGAGCTAGACTCTTCTCAGCAGTGCCCAGTGAGAGGAGCAAAAGCTGAATCATACCAAGTTCCATTTAAACACCATATTTTCTTGAGCTGTCAGGGTGGTCAAATGCCAGAGGAGGTTGCCCAAACCAAAAGGTGACTAGAAATATCTCTGAACAACCTGCACTTCAGCTAACCCCATCCTGAACAGGAGGTTGGATTAGGTGATCTCCATAACTACGTTCCAATCCCAGCCACTCTGTAGAAGACAGAAGTGTGAAGTATAAGTGGACATGTTCTAATATACTGGGATGGATAACACTACTTGCATTATTAAAAAAAATTGATATGGCAGAGAAGGAAAGAAAATGCACCCTGTATACAAACACTAAACTTCCATGGCACTGACTACACAATATGCTTGAAATTATTAGTCACAGAAGCTTCCTGGAGAGAGAAATGAGCTTGAATGCTTAACTGTCCGTTTATCATGGTTATTTTATCCTAGTGAACAAACGCCCACACTGTGCATTTTCTCTCTCCAGCTCATGGACCCATGGGGACACACGCACTGCTTCAAAACTGAGGGTGAGGATCAAGAAAGAGGATCCTGCTATTCAGCAGATGGTGGGAAGAAAGAGCAGATGGAAGATAAGATAGAGCAGGGCTATTCTAGCAGGTGGTAAGCAGAGCAAGCAAGCAGTGTTTAGTCACACTACCCAGGAGAAATCCAGAGATAAAGGAGTGTGTAAAGTTTTGATTAGTAATGTTAATGAAGAAAAGGGTAGGGAGTAGGATGGTATGTTGACTGGAAGGATGTCATAATGACACAGTGATACGGGTCTATCTTGTTCTTGAAAGGAATGAACTTATGTAGTCTAGGGCACATCTACAGTGCTAGGAGACTGAAGTTAAGCCAATTTAATCAAAGTTTGGTCTTCTGACTGTAAGTTGCTTCAGGATAGAGATATGGAAACATCCCAAACCAAAGCAGTTAAGGAGAACCTGCTATTTACTGCTTCCTCCTTTTTAAGCCTCAAGGGGAGAAAAGGGTCATTTCATCAACACCACATCCTGAGCATATTGAGGTATCTGACCAGGTTTCCCAGAATCCAAAAAGGATTTTGTATCATACTTTCCTATTTTTCCTGAAACTGCAAGATTGCCTGGATGGGAGGAAGCTATTTCCCACTTCTCTTAAAGAAAGGCACAGTCATGTTAGTCAGCTCTCCTTGTAAAGCAGACAGAGATCGATTATCCATTATCATCTCTATCTTCATTACACACCTAAACCAGGAACATTTGTACAGTTCCAAACTTGAAGTGACAGAACAGCACGTAGCATAGTTTTATATTAAGCCAGGCACTGAAATGGGCTGCCCAGGGAGGTGGGTTGAGTCACCATCTCTGAAGATGTTCAAGAAACATCTAGATGTTGTACTAAGGGATAAGGTTTAGTGAAGAAATATTCGTGGTAGGGAGATGGTTGGACTGGATGATCTTTGAGGTTTTTTCTGACTTTGGTGATTCTATGATGTCACTCCTGAATTAACATCTCCTATTTATTATCATGGAAACTACAACAGATACAAAGAACACAATAACACTATTTGATAGAGAAAATTCTCAGCTACAAAACACTGTTTTCAACATAGTCACCACCACTAGCCATGCATTTTCACCAGCAATCAACAAGAGCCCGCTTGCCACACTTGTAATAATCTGCACCAGTGGAGGTGACCAGCTGTTACACAGCTGCTATGACAGCATTGTTGGCAGAAAAATTTTGCCAGCATGGTCCATCTTTCACTGGCCTGAACAAATTGAAGTTGGAAGGTACCATATCCAGATTTTGCTGTGGGTGGGGTGGGACAGTCCAGCCAAGATCGGTAATGTGCTCCACGGTCTTCAAACTGGTATGTGGCCTGGCATTTATCACATTCTAAGACAAAAGTTGTCTTCTCTGGCGTGACTCTGGAAGTTCAAGCCTTCAGCTTAGTCAGCATTGCAATGTTGCAGTCAGAATTGATGCTTCATCCAGCTTCCAGACAATCCAAGATGATCATCCCTTTCCTATCCCAAAGGACAGTGCACATCACTTTACCCACTGAGGGCTGCATCTTGAACTTCTCTTCTATGGAGAATTCACATGTCACCACCATGGACTGTCATTTTGGCCCTGGCTTGTACAGGTGACACCAGATGTCATCACTGGTAATGACATGATCTAGGAAACTATTACCTCCAGCCCCATATTTGTTCAATAGGTCCTGACAAACTTACATATGGCGTCCTTTCTGTTTCTTTGTGAGCATTTGTGGAACCCACCTGGTGCAAATTTTGTGATAGTGCAACATTGTCACCAACGCACTGAAGGCAATATACAGCTCCATATGTAGTTCCCTGGTCATAATCCACCAATTCACATAGATGAGCTGATTAAGATGTTCTTCATTTCATGGCATGACAGCTGTGCATGGCCGCACAAAACACGTCTTGTTTTTCCACATTACAGTCACCACTGCTGAAACACATCACCTACCCCCTCACTGTTCTAATATCCACTGTTTTCCTTCAGCAGGCATTGACGAATGTCAGTGGATCTAAGTTTTCCCACATGGAGGAATTCAGAATCACACCTTTGCTTCATATGGACTTCCACGTCAGAGGCCATTTTGTCAGACTGTCCCTCTGCTGCCATCCGTCACACAGCAACAAAATTTAATAGAATGCTGATGTAAAGATTCAACCTCTACTACCATATCACCAACATCCACCTCTGACGTCATGGGTCAACATAATAAAATAGGAGGTATTACTTTCAGAGCAGCCCTCTTACTTTCCCAGTAAACATCCTAGTGTCCAAGTTACTCCACCTCCTTTGGTCAGATCCAGCTAGGACTGCTGGAACTGTCTAGTGAAGCTATAACTTTTACGTACCTTTGAAGCTACATAAAAAGGGCTTGAAAGCTCATCCTTATTCTCATGTTAGTGAGCTCACTAGTACATTACCATTGGAAGTATTATAATTATATTAAGAATTCTTTTCTAAAAATGACTTAATTTTGAATACTTGATGTTTTATAAAATTCACTTTTAATGTATTTATTAATTCCTGAGTTATTTATTATTAATACTAAGAAAGCAGAGGGCTTTATTTCCCTAATAACGGTCTTCATATTTTTGAATAAGAATAGCTCATAGTGCTTGACTATACTACACTTCCATCTTACTCATTGCTTGCATTTAAAGTAAAGCTGTATTTTTTTGCTTAAGCATCTGAAAAGCCACTAAACAGTAGGTAGTCGTAAGATGCTAGTACAGTTTCCAGTTTCTCTCAGCCAAGATCATAACCCAGTTATCTGTAGTCATCACTCACAATTGAAGCCAACTTGGCAGTTCTTCAGGGTTTCTATTTAAAAAGGACTCTGAAATAAATGAAATGGGATTCTGGGGAGAAAGGAAGCAAGAACTACCACAGCATCGCAGTTCTAAGAGAGAGAAAAATGACTTCTCACTGTTCAAGTGTTGCTGTAACTTAATCTTACCAACAGTTAGTTACCCTATTTTTGAAGAGTGAAAGAGACAACTTATTTCGTTACTCCCTGTATTGTAGGTTCTAAAATTCATTAAGCCTCCAGGAAGACCGAAGAAATTATTTCACAGAAGGAAGAATCACAAGAAGGGAGAAACCATGGATTATTTTCAAGAGATTACTCAGCAGGGATATTCAATATTTTCCAGCTATGCTGCGATTCCTTGAACAAGGTAAAAATTGCCTTTATTATAGCAATAGCCTTAACACTGGGAGTAATCAGGTGCTGACTATCATATTAACAAGATCTGCCTGATAAATCAGGAAAGCCATTTGCTATCCAAACTTATTTCACCATAATTGCCAGGAGCTACTCTGAGGCAACATCCATAAGAAGAAAAAGTTCTTCCTCAAGTGTCATGAGATATCTGAAACCTACTCTACAATTTTACTTGCGCTCAGTGTTCAGCTGATCTTGAAAAAGAAACTTGTAAACTATAGAAGTACATTATTTCCCATGTGCTCCTCTTCCCTTCTAGTTTGTACTGTGCACTGTTATATCCATGTAACCCCAATGATTGCTAATTGACAGTGGCAAAATACAAAAACTACAGTTTCTTCCTAGCAGATTATTTTTTCTTATGACAGTACAAACCACATTTTTAAGTGCAGCATGGGGACATATTCTGAAACTTGGGAAGTACTCTACTATTTTCATCACAACTATTACATTTTTCATAACAAAATAAGAACTCTGACAGCAGCCTCTGTTGACATTTCAGGTGCAGAATGCCATGTTAGATGGTCTGTGTCTGAGCAACTCCAGCTTCAGGTGTGTTACGGAGGTATCTCAAACAGTCTGCCACATTCTGACCTCTGCAGCCATAATAATGGCTGCACTGATAATGTAATTATCGATTAATAGATTTTCTCTGAAGAAAAAAACACAAGTATTATTTACACGTAAAATTCCATATGTTATAAAAAGGAGGAACATAAGGGAGAAAAAGCTGCAGGTGTCATTTTCCTTTGCTTTTAAATAATTGGTTAATTGATTACACAGACAATATAGTTTGCCAGACCTCTGAAGTTGCCCCAAACTTAGCAGGGAGTTCACTTGGCACAAGACAACATTATACTGGTAGCATTACTGTAGTACATTTTACATTTTGCTAGATCTCTCCAGTTTTTAAAAACACACTAGTAATAACTGCATAAATGAAGAAAGGCTAGGCAACAAATCTAAAGCAAATCAGTTGAAGAATTTAATCTTTAGTTCATGTTAAGGTAGATTACTATGAATTAAGTTTTTATTACATCCATTATTAAGGCACTTGATAGCTGCACATAGAAATCTAAAATATCTGAACACAGTACAGCTCCTTCCATTTTTAAGAAAATAAAAAAGTTAAGCCTGCTTATTCTAAAAGTCGGAACTCCAGCTCTCGCATAAAAGAATAAATGCTACTTTGGAGCACACTGTCAAAAATAAAAGAAAATAAAAATAACGTGATTTCCAGGGACTTCCTTACAAATCTTGCTAAAGGATTCATGGTGAAGTGGAGGGAAGCAGTGTCATTTCAGTGCAAGGAGATTCACATTAGTAACTCTAAGGTTACGCTGCATAGCATGACAAAAAACATTTGCTTATACCTTGTAGCCTCAGTGATCCTACTTTTGGGTCAGAAGATGGGGACCAGAGAAGCAGTGTCTCTCCCAGTGAAAGCTGAGATCAGGTTAGCAATCACCTAGGGAACCTGAACATCCGTCAATCCCAACAAAAAGCATTCCACAGTCTTGAGGGAATTGGCTTATGTGGTCGCCAAGCCACTCTCGATAACATTTGAGAAAACATAGTGGTCAGGTGCTGTCCCTGGTGACTGGGAAAAAGACAATATCACACACATTTTCAGGGAGGCCAGAAAGGACAACCCAGGGAACTACCAACCTGTCAGACTCACCTACATACCATGGAAGTTCATGGAAGAAATCCTCCCGGAAGCTATGCTAAGGCACATGGAAGAGAGGGAGGCGATATAGGATAATCAGCATGGCTTCATCAAGGGCAGGTTGTGCCTGACCAACGTAGTGGTCTTCAATGATGGTGTAACTACATCAGTGGACAAGGGAAGAGCCACTGATGTCATCTGTCTGGACTTCATCCAGGACTTTGACGTGGTCCCCCACAACACCCTTCTCTCCAAATTGGAAAGATATAGATTTGATGGGTGGACCATTTCATGGATGAGGAACTCTTTGCAAGATGGACCCAGAGAATGGTGGTCAACAGCTCAATGCCCAAACAGAGATCAGTGATAAGTAGTGTCCCTCAGGGGTCAGTACTGAGACCAATGCTCTCTAGTATCTTCATCAATGACACTGACAGTGGAATTTAGTGCACTCTCAGCAAGTTTGCAACTGACACCAAACAATGTGACACAGCTAACATGCCCAAGGGTCAGGATGCCATTCAGAGTGACCTAGACAGGTTCAAGCAGTGGGCCCAGAGGGACTTCATGCGATTCTACAAATCCAAGTAGAAGGTCTTGCACTAGGGTCATGGCAACCCCTACTATCAGTACAATCTGGGATGATGTAAGGATTGAGCATAGCCCTGCCAAAAAGGGTTTGGGTGTACTGGTGGATGACAAGCTGGACATGAACCAGCAATCTGCCCCTGCAGCTCAGAAAGCCAACCATATCCTGGGCTGTATCTGAAGAAGTGTGGTCAGCAGGTTGAGGGACTGTTGAAGTCTTCTCCACGCTGAACAGCCCCAGGTCACTCAGCCTCTTCTCATAAGAAAGATGTTCCAGGCCCTCTATCTTTGTAGGCTTCCACTGAACTCTCTCTATTAGCTCCCTGTCTTTTTTGAACTAAGTAGTCTAGTCTCTGTACAAAACATAACAGCCAGAAAAATGCAAAAGCTCCAAAGAGTTTTAAAACAGATTAAATCATACTTACTCAGCTTTGTTTTTAGAAATATGTTCTGCCTTATAATTTAGTGGGAAAGGCTGAAAAAAAAAATGGTAGGGGAAATCCTAGCTGGCATAGCATCTTGAACTCAAATAGATGCTGTTAGGCTGCAAAACAGCAACTGAAATACTTGCACTGAAAAGCAGACAGTTTAACACTGAATGCTACCACGTCCATTTATATCTTGGTTGTTTATTTCAGAGGACAATGACAATAGTTGTCATTTAACAGGATAACAGAATAATCTCCTTTTTCTTAAAAGAAAGTCCATAAGTACACTGTTTATTTAGGTCTACAAAAACAAACTAACTCAAGAAACCCACACCACCAAAAAAAAACCCCACAAAAAAATGACAAGAGCAGTAAAGAAGTGAACCCCAGGGGTGTGAATAGAGTATACTAGGTTCATGCATCGCTATTTTATAGATCTCTCGATAGAGATCTCTCTAACATAAGAAAGGAAAACTCTGCTGCAGCAGCAACTTTGCAGGATTTGAGTTTTCTCCACCCCACAACATACAAGGCTCATCTCTCCCTGAAGAACTCTGAAAGGGAAAACTGAGTGGCACCACATCCCAGCAGCTACATTATCAACAGTTTACTTGGAGACTTCTTCAGGTGAGAAAGGGAAAGAAAAAAAAGATAACCACTCTGAAAGACTACATCTTTTCTGAAGCCCAAGTATACTATCCGTAACACCGCTTCCATAAATTAGTTCAGTTTAGCTGGTCATTGCATCTGCTGTTGAGCTATGTGTGTTCTGTCAGAATGTGGACAATCTTATTTAAGTTCCCTGATTAGATAAAATGCTACCATGTAATTAACATAGGCAAAAGAAAGCACAAGAAACGTCACTTGAAAGCTAAAACATTGAAAAAACATTTTTAAAGTATAGCCATATAACAACACTGATTAATTATTTTAGTCATAGAGCTCATTTAAAACTAGTACTATTTCAATAGCAAAGAAATAAAATAAAGCATTCACTGAGAAACTTATTTTCTACTGTTCCTGGCAGTTCAAGTTAAAACTGAGCTACTCGCTTGAGCATCTTCACTCAATCTCTGTACTGGATAAACTCATGTGACCTGAATATGCTGCAGGTGCCAGGAGGCAAGATGTGCTAAAAGGCAATAGACTAGAATTACTGAAGGAGATGCAGAGAACAGTTATAAATGAGAAAAATATCTTGAATGACATGTGAGAGAAGTCTAACATGTAAAACATATAGAAAGTACCTATCAACAAAGAGCAGGAAAAATGAAAATGAACGTCATGCTCACTTATATTCAAGATATAACCCTGGGACTAGCTTGGAACTTCCTGGAAATGTGAGTTTTCTCAAGTGTCATGGTTTTATGATTTTTGGTTATTGGTATTCCACATATAACATCGTGTAGTGCACTGGGAGTTAAAGAGTTAATGCTCCAGTTCCATGGATCATGGATAGTTCTGGGTACCTGGTTCTCAGAAGAGAAGAAGAACTACGCTTCCCAGAGGACTTTGCTGTTGTTACCATTTTCGGTCATGGGGAAAGATAAAACCGTTTGCAGATCACGAGACGTTCCCTCTTCTCCACCCATCTCTCGTCCTGGCAGCATCTCTATTGTATTATATTGCAAATCTATCATATATATATGTAATACAATATATTATGTAATCTATTGTATTATATTGTGTTATTTTGCATTCCGATATCTTATTTAGTAAATTACTTTTTCTCCTCAGATCGTTGCTGCTGTTTTGTTTTTAGGCCCATCTCCCTACCCCTTTTTTCCCTTTTCCCTTTCCCAGGGCATGGGCCCATGGGTCCCCACCCCAATAGTCACGGAACCTGTCTGAATCTGCCTGTAAACCGCTGATACTCAAGCAAAATGCATAAATTCTCACTTGCTTAAAGTCAGAGATCAAGATGAAATTGCAGATACTAGTTTTCACACATAAGACATTTTTAATCAGGGAAGGAAAAGGCTTCTTTAAGCACAAATACACCTACATTTCTGTATTATACATGAGTTTTTTCACCACTTCAGGGTGGCAGTTCTTACTAACTTTTCCCCCGTTTAAAGACACTCTTCTTTTCAAGCATCGCCCTGCTAAAAACAACCCATTAGGGCAAAACAGAACACATAATGCTCAAGAGAAGGGAAAAGGTAATCTTCTCATAGCTTCCAGAAGTTTTGAAATTGAGAGCCCTTGTGCTATAAAATTTGGCTATCTATATTCCCTTAGTCTTTAATTTTACTTTTATATATACCCGAGACTGAATTCAGTTTTAAAAATCAATTTACCAACAGCAGGCGAGGAGACATAGACAAGAGGCCACAAGCAGCTCAGAGCTGTTACTTATCTGTGTCTCATTTTCAGGGCAGGCAATTATAAGAGAGACTCATTTTGGAAGGAAACTGGCAGCTTGTTGTTAGGTAGTGCATTAATTCTTGGTTGAGCATATGGCCATTAGGAGACTATTAACTCTTAACAAAAAAAGGTGAAATACACTGAGATTGAAAGAGATTCAAGCTTTCAATGGAAGTAAAAACCTATGGCAGGGGGGTTTGGGGGAAGGTATCGCTTCTAGACGACTCAGTCTCTGCAGCAAGTTGACACTTGCAGCTTTCTACCCAAAAGATAGATGGACAGGATGCATTTTTGCTGAATGTTCTGAATGAGAGCCCTGCAGCGAAATTACTGAGCCAGGATGTAGCTGCACATTGACTGCTTATAGCCTATTAGCAACTAAATCTGTCAATGACCCTGTTTTATCACAGTTGTATGTACTATTAGAAATTACCATCTATTCATTATTATGATTTAAAAACTTCAGCAAGACCAACAGAAGTATTTAATCAAGTTTCCAGGTTCCTCTGCACTGCTGTACAATCAGAGAACTTGCCTTCAGACACCAATAATTTTAGCAATATAAAGGGTCCATTTTGCAGAGAGCCACCTGCACACCCAACTGCAGATGCTGAACAGCAAGAGCTAAACAAGTACTTTCCCTGTAGGGAAAGAATCCAAGTGCCAGAAGAGTGCCCCCAGCAGTCACTCATGCTAGGCTTCCTCGAAAAAAGAACAGCTCCTTCGCCAGAACCTGAATACGAAGATGATCATCTGGAGCATGAACAGAATATTCCATCACTTGGTATGTTTTCAGAATCTTGGGCTTCCCCCCCTCTCCCCCCCACCCAAAATGACAGTGAGATCAGTTAGCATGCCTTGGAAATAGCTATTTCATGATTCCATATTAATAGTACAAATACTTCCTAGGAAGCTTTAATGATATAGAAAAGCAACAAAGATTGTTCGTAGGACAGTTACAGAGTTGGGTTGGAAGTTATCTTTTCCTGTGTTTTGGAGGTTTGCTTGTTTTTTCTTTTTTTTTTCCCCCTCCCTCCACATAGTTAATAAAAATAGGTAGGTACTTGGTCATTTAAAGTAGGCTGGAACCATAAAAGGATAAGAAAGAAGAAGAGGGTGGGCACAGTAAAGTTTCATCCAAGTTCTTGAGAGGAAGGAGGTAGCTTAGGGACAAGCTGCAAGATAAACTATTTGGCACAAGCACACAAAGCGCTGATAGATGGAAATAAAAGTTTTCTTCATCAGCCCAGCTAATCAGCAGAGAACACAAATCACAGAGTCAGCACCAAGGGCTGACATCCCAGGAGAAAGAGCAAAGTGGCCTATGCAAATGCTCATCCACAATTTGATCTCCACTTATGGAAGGTGACAACAAGAAAGCTCTCCATCTAGACCACATTTCCTTGCTTTGTCAAGCAAGGTGTAAGCACCAGCACACAGCTGCCATTTACACAAAATAGCCTGGTCTGTTGGCTTTCTTGACAAGTAAAACACATCCAGCTCATTCTAAACCAGTGATCCCATCATAAGAGTGGCTATCCATTCTAATCAGGCTTGCTGATTTGTTTCTTGAGTGAGTGTGGTTGTTGGGGGAGGAGGGAAGTCTGCATTGTTTCAATTTTTAGAGGGAAAGATAATAATCTTAGAGTACGTTAAAACCAGTCTTTTTTTTTTTTTTTTTTTTTTTTTTAAGTATTTCTACTACAAGAATTATTTCCTCTGAAATGCCTGAGAAACAGATGACATCCTCTCTAAAGGAGATGGAAGTCTTCAGGTTTTTCAGGTAGTATAACTTTGTATCTCTCCCCTTTTCTCTTCATTCTCAATATAATGATATCAATTTAGTTTTAATTTGTCCTAAATCATTTTTTTTTTCAGGTCACTGATGGGATATAGGATATTCTATTCTTCTTCCTTAGATTTTTTTTCCCTATTTTTAAATCCCTCTAAGCTCTGCAAGTATTATGTATTTAATAGCATTTTCATCAGTGTAATCCCCCATCCCATTCCTGATTTGAGTAATATTATGTTTGTGAGTAGTACAGTACCACCAACTGCAAACAGAAACACATCCTGGAAAATCAAGTCAGCAAAACATCACATAGAAAGCACTCAAATTGTCACAATACATAACTAAGAGGACATGTCTGTGAAATTCCATTTCTTATGGAGGTCCATCTATAAATAAAGATTTTTCAAGCACTTATGACAGGCGCTCAAGAAATAAACTACCCAATCTCCTCACAGAGGGAAAGATTCTGTCCTGTCTCATTAATATAATTCTAAATAAATTATTTAATTTTATACACAAAGTCCTGCTTACTGAAACATGTTCATTAGGGAACATGAGGTACACAGACTTACTGAAAACAGACCTATGAAAATATGCTTCATATAACAAGGATGAATACAGACATAGAAGTTGAATTCAGACACTGTCCCCAGCTTTCAGACATCAGACTGGGATGCAGAGCCAACTCCCCAGCATCTACCAATACTCTGTCTCTGTCCCAAAGCAATAGCAGCAAGGCTAGTGCAGTATTTTAGGGAAGGACTACGCAGTGTACAGATACTGCTGCAGAACGTAACGTGAACAAGCCTGTTCCAGAGGGAGAGGCAGGCAAGGCACCACACACAGTTCTAGGATAAAAATTGCAACATGAAGCTTCATGTCTTTATCATAGATCCAGAAATACATTTCATCCCTAAATGGAAATTCAAGTCAGGAATTATTTTTAGACAAACACAAGGCAATTATTAGTACTACTGACACCTAACTGAAGGAGGAGAAGAAACCTGCACTCTTCAGCATATGGCTACCTGTAGCACGTGCAAAGATGCTGTAATATCAGCTGAAGCAGTAACCTGGAATTTCTCTTCATTTCTGGGCTCAGTTGTTGCTGACCATCTCTTTTTTTAACCCCTGGCTCATTTACCAATTTCTAACTAGGGATTTTCAGTGATGTAACTTAGATATCTTTTTACGTATACTTTCAGTGAAGTCTACTTTATTAAAAAAAATAAAAGCTGTCCTGTTAGGTTGTTTTCTTTTTTTTTTTTTTTTTTGGTGGGTTTTTTAGACTTACTGTATTTATTCTTAAATAACAGAGCTCAAAAGAATTGATCTACTGTTTTGTACAGGATGAGAGGATCCTACAAAAACAATTTAATAAGCCAGGTTTTCTGTCCACATTTTTGAATGTGAAACTGTCTTGCCTGTATCCATGATATCCATTCATACCTGCCCTCTTTCAAAGCTTGAATTGAGTTTGATGTCTGGAAAGAATGATTTGTAAGAGGGAAAACTCAGCTGCTTTTCAAAAAAAATCTGACGTTTACTTCTAGTTTTTAAATCTCAACCCTTAATGAGCAATAATGAGTGTTGGAGAAGGCACAAGGAGAATTTTTAATGCAAGATCAGAGGGAACTCAGAAACTCAAGGACACTAGATAAGTCAGAATTTACCTAATAAACGAGCTGCATTTTTGATGCAATTTGATTATGTTACACTTGGCTTTAGTTTGGACTTTCAAGACAGAAAAGCAAAGTTATCTTTATCACAGAAACATTTAAAATTAAATTGGTTTGAAAAACAACTACATATTAAATTGTAAATTGTTCTGAAGTTTCACAAGAACAAAAGGTCAGAAGCACAGCTTATGTAAATTAGTGGCATCTCTGATATTAATGGAGTTGTACTCATTTCCAGTGATGATCTAGTGTGTTTTGCCCTAAACTTTGCATTTGGAAAGCTTAAGATTTGCCCTTCTCTAATTCAGATACAACACATTAATTTAGTGGGAAAAACCACTGATAATATTCTTAAGCAAATGAAAGAGCTGCGTCAAACAGAAGTCTAGAAAGGAAAGCTGTCCTTTAAGCCTTTCTTCACGCTCCCAAATTTGTTCTTTCCCGTTTCTTGCAACTCCAGTTTTTTAGAAAGCCTCTCAACATGGATGCAAGATCCAATTTTAAACTTTCCATTATTTCTGCATCGGTTTTTATGGGAGCCCAGTCACTGGAGGTTATGCAACTGCAAACCTAGCATTATATCTGATGTCTATGCCCCATCTGAAATATCACAGTCATACAGACCAGTAGAGTAGAAGAATGAGCTGAAGAGTAGAATCTAGACAAGTTATGCTTCGTACGACACCTGATCTAATACAGGCAGTGTTCACAGGGGAATATAGTTGTTCAAAAGATTGCTGAAAAGATTAATATAGAAATATATATACACAGCACACTTTACACTGAAACACTTTAGCCTGTATAAAGACAAATAACAACTCTCTCAGCAGTAGCCAAATTCCAGTACAGTCTTTTTATACCCTTTTTAAAAAAATCTTTAGTGTAAAAGGCATTCTTAATAGCAAGTACACTAACAAAATTGTTCTATGTTCACAAGTTCATGCTGTACTTCAGCCTCATCAAGGATCAGCCCACCAATTAGCTTGTGAAGCATAGCTTCAATCTCAGGGACTTTCAAGGACAACAGCCAAATGAAAACTGAAATGCACATCATTAGATTACAGAAAACAGAGCCAAGGGGAATAGAAAATGCTCAAAATCTGGCAAAAAAAAAAAAAAAAACCAACTTGTATCACTGTGCTTGCCCATAATACTTATACTATCCACAGTAGGAAGTTCTTTGGAAGTGAATATTTTTTAGGACTTAGTGTCACCTGCATCTCACTTTTTATAGAATCAGCAGACTTACAGATTCAGATACCAGTAGGTATGAGAAAAAGAGAGAGGAGAAAGGAGACAGTAAGCAGTAAGTGGCTTAGATAGAGAGAATGAACCTAACATGTTACCAAAATCTGCATAAACTGTTCTTCATAAAGGTTTGCCAGTGCTGAACATAGAATGATTACTTGAGAGATAGATGCACCCATCCATTTATCAAGGACATTTATCAAAGATCTTATGCTCAGCTTGTGACCTGTTCTTCTTCCGTGCAAGATTTTCACCTTGCTGTTACCTTCTTTGAGTTTATACAGTAGAAACTCTGCTGGAACTAAACTTAACACTTGCTGTCAATTCACATAATATTCATTTCAAGACACTTTCTCTTCAGCTATTCCTATCTGTATCTGCCATTTTTCTTACAACAGTATTATCTAGTAATTTAAGAGGCTTAGTGCTTTTTCTATTATCCAAGTTGCTAAAAAAAAAAAAAAAAGAACCAAATGTAGGAGAAAACAATGAAGATCACAACCTACGCAGGTTCAAGTTTGATGGATAAATACTCCAAGTGTTTTTTTCTAATTAGTCTTGTACTCACCTCGAATTAGTTTCCCTAATTTGCTTATGAAAATATCACACAACTACTCTAAACTTAACAGCTTCTCTTTGGGCTGCAGGGCTCATCACTCAGGCACGGAAGGAAATCGGATTGACTTGACATAATTTAATCTCAGCAACAACATCTTACCTTCTTAGTGCTTAAACTCTTCTAATATTTCTCCAGAAATTGAAGGTGACTTGACGGCAGTTCCAACACCTCTGCTGCTGACTACTCCACACCAGATATTCCATTCGTGAACTGCACCCTGTTTGCAAGGACTAACACCCAGTCCCCGACCATCCTGACGCATGCACACACCAATATGGTGAGCGGCAAAATGGCGTTTATTGCATCGTTACAAAGTCTTATATATCCTTCCTTATCTCCCTTATCTCTTTGTTCGCTTCGTCTACGCCCACAAGCTCTGGGCAGGGGAGATCCTAACGCGTCCCATCTCGTACCTTCGGTTGCCACCTACTACATTTCCCCCTCCCCATGCCCAAAAGAGCCATGACACCCGTTACAGTGCGCACGCAAGTTCCCCAGACCCTTTCTAATCTATTCCCCAACTACATCTTCTACTGCTTAAACTATAATATTCACACATTATATAAGTGCGCATTTTATTTTATCTGTCCTAAGGTTTACTACAAGCGTTCTCGTAGCCTATGGTATTCCATGCACCGATCAAAAGCTTGCTCCATCATTCTCTGTAAGCATTGCTGTAAGCACCCCATTAAACATGGCAAGCAAAATACAATACAAATAAACACTAAGAGTACTACATGAACTACTTTGAGTATCTGGATGACCCACGGTCCAAGTCCGCCAAACAGGTTCTTCAGCCAGTCGCCAAACGGGTCATTATCGACCTTTATCTTCTGAGTATGTTCTCTCATCCTGGCGTGCGAACTCCCTCAGGAGCCGACCTCAGGATGACCTTGATGTCTTCATGGGACCTCTGTTTTAAACAGTCCACAATGACCGGGTCTCTGGCCACCAGGGGCAGCTCAGATCCCTCTACAGCATGAATTAGGCGATCCGCAAATTGCTGAAAAGATTCTGTGGGCTCTTGGGTGATTATTGTCCACGGGGCCGGGGGTTCTGCACCTCTTGCGAACCTTCGGAACGCTTCAAGCATAGCGTCCATGGTGGCCAACAACTCCCCCGGCCACAGGAGAGCTGCTTGGCCTTGGGGCGTGGCCATTCCATCTGCCATCCCCGTAAGCCTTGCCATACTCGTGCCCCCGCCCCCCCCCCGCCTTAGAGGGTGGTGATCATCTCACTCCATCCGGAGCAATATTTGCCTGCACTGAGCTCTAAACACCTGTTCCCACAAAGTATATTGGACCGGCTTAAGTGCCATTCTCATCAGATTTGTAATATCATGAGGGAGGAGGGGGCCCTGCGCAGTCAGTGCCAGGGTGGATGTGGTAAAGGGCGAATTCAACCCCTTTTTCTCTATTGCCTCTATAAAGCGAGTGGTGCCTTTTTGATCCAGTGGCACCCAGGTAGCGCCATTGGGCCCCGCCACCACCGGGAACGCTCTCACAGGCAGGCCACTGCTCTCCATGCCCTCCTGGATCTGGGACCAATCAGTGAACTGCTCGGGAGGGCCAGTGGCCGCTACCCCTGCTCGGTCCCGCCCCCTCCATCTGGCTCTCTGTTAGTTCCTTTATATGGCAGTGTTGTGCCACCCCCACTTGTGCAGTCATGGTTTGCGCAGTCACGAGAGCTGTTACAAGAGCCACCCCCCACCCCCACCCTCATCCGGCAGGGCAGGATACAAGTTTGGGCGGGGGTAGGGAGGTGGGGCCTCCTCCGAGGCAGCTGGGGCAGTTGGATAAGGATTACCCAACGGCCGGGGCGTTGTCCGTTGATCGTTCCCGGACTCGGGCGGTGCCTCGGTGGCAGGAGAACATCCTCGGCCATCTGTAGGGGAAGCGCAAACCCCCTGCACCTCCCCCCTCTCCATTTCCAAACTCCCACCCTGTTCCGCATGACCCGCAAGCCCCACCAATTTTGGTGCCGTATACTGTGCTTCCTTATCCTCCTTGGCTGCCTTCAACGCCCCCAGGATGAGTCCCCAGTTTTTTAGCAGATCCTTATCTTTCTTGGGCGAGGACATAGCCCGTTGGGCGAGTTTCATAGTAAAAGAGTCCCACAACCCATGATCCAGCACCGCCTCTGGGGTTGCCAGGCAGCCCTCCTTCTCTAGCCACGATAACACAGCAGCTATCTCCTTCTTAGAAGGGGCTGATTTACAACAATAATCCTTACAAAACTGAAGCAGTACCTTAATAATTTGCTCCATGGCTGAACTTCTAAATGCCGAACCGGCCTTCTGTGGCGAACTTACTTCGAAACCACAGGCAACTGCGATTCCTGCCTTCCACGCGTGGACACTCTCTTCACGTGGGGGCTGGGTGCCAGCCACTCCACAACAGGGTGACGCAGTTCCTCGCACAGGGCACCAAACGCTGACTACTCCGCAGCAGATATTCCGTTCATGAACTGCACCCTGTTTGCAAGGACTAACACCTAGTCCCCGACCATCCTGACGCATGCACACACCAATATGGTGAGCAGCAAAATGGCATTTATTGCATCGTTACAAAGTCTTATATATCCTTCCTTATCTCTTTGCTCGCTTTGTCTACACCCACAAGCTCTGGACAAGGGAGGTCCTAACGAGTCCCATCCCGTACCTTCGGTTGCCGCCTACTACACTCTGCTCAAACACACAGAGGTATTCATTTTAAAAAGAGACAGAAAGCACACAAGCATTAAAAACTCTTCAGTAGTTCTTCTACTCCACTTGCTAACATTTTTTCTTTGTAGCAAATCATGATGTTCTATGACCACCAGAAAATGTCTTGGGTTGGAAGGGACCTCAAGGACCATCAAGTTCCAACCCCCTGCACAGGCAGGATTAAAAGCTGCTAGATCAAGTACTAGGTGAAGCTGCACAGGGTCCCATACTATCTGTCCTTAAACACCTCCTGGGAAGGGGCATCCACAGCCTCTCTATGTAGCCTCTGCAAGCACCTCACTACTCTCTCAGTAAAAAAAGATCCCCCAACATCTAATCTAAATCTCCCTTTAGTTAAAAATAACTCCACCTTGTCCTATCACTATCTACCCATATGAAAAGTTGGGCCCCCCCATATTTATAGACTCCCATTAAATACTGGAAGGTCACAATAAGGTCTCCCCTCCAGCCTTCTCTTTTCCAGGCTGACCAAGCCCAGTTGTTTGGCCTATCTTCATAAGAGACATGCACCAGCACTTAGATAATCTTTGTGGCCTTCCTCTGGAGCCTCTCCAAAAGCTCTGTGTTGGGGCCCCAGACTGAGACACAGTGCTCCAGATGGTGCTTCACGATGGCAGAGTCAAGAGGGACAATCACCTTCCTTGTCCTGCTGGCCACCTCTCTTCTGAAGCAGTCCAGGATACCACTGGCCTTCTAGGCTGCAAGCGCACATTGCTGACTCATATTAAGTTTTTCATCAACCAGAACTCCTAAGCCCTTCTCAGCAGGGCTGCTCTCAAGGACTTCTCCCAGTTTGTATGCATATCTGGGATTACCTCAACCCAAGTGCAAGATCTTGGGCTTTGCTGAGTTGAATCTTGTTAGGTTCACAAGGATGGCATCCGTTCCTTCTGCTTTATCAACTGCACCACTCAGCTAGCGGTCATCAGCAAAGTTGCTGAGGATGCACTTGATCCCATCACCTATGCTACTGATACAGATTTTAAAAGAGTATCAGTTCCAAGACGTACCCCTGGGGAATACCACTCATTACCAGCCTGTAGCTGGACATAAAGCCATTGAACGAAACTGTCTGGCTATGACCTTCCAACCGGTTTCTTATCCACCAAATAGCCCACCTGTCAAATCTAAAGTAGGATAGTTATTGTAATTATTTACTTAAAAAACAAAAACAACAACAACAACAAAAAAAAAACAAAAAAAAAAAAAACACAGCACTACCCTTTTAGGGCTCTTGATGGAGCCCTACCATAATCCTATATACCCCGAACTGCACCAACCAACCATGCCATGTAAGACCACCACAGAACTGGATCACGATGTTTCTCAAGAAGAGTAGAGTTACAGACAACATATGTCTGAAAATGTAATTAGTTCCTCAATAGAAAGAGCACTGCTACTACTTTAATCCAAAGTAGACTTAAGAAGTATAGCATTATTATATTATTCTAAAGTGTGATATGCTGGGTGGCAAATATATATTTTCAGGATGAAAATTCATGATTCCAGTTTAAATTTGTAGGCGTTAGTCTTCCTCTGCCCCCAGCAGTTTAAATTGAGTTTATTCAGCTAATTTGATCATTTAAGAGTGGTTTTAATTTAGTGGTCTATATATTGGTGCCATAAGTACAACACACAGAATTCTAGCTAAAATAGAACACTGCATGCATGACATTCTTCCTCCTTTAAAGCTTTATTTTTGCAAAATCTTAAGATCTTAAAAATAACACAACATACAAAATGGCTCCAAGTAAATAATTTAATGCAAAGGGTAAATTAAAGCTTGAATAGCAGAAATAGGCTAGAAAGAAGAGGGAAAAGGAGAATAAACAAGTTTTATTTCCTTCATGTCTGGATAAGCAATTTGGCCATGAAACTGAATTCATTCGTCATACATATGCCAATCCCACCAGCACTCAGAGCAGCAGTTCTTTAGGTCTATCTCTTGAGAACCTCTAAAAGAAATTAAGAGCTAGTCGGGGTGAAGCAACCAAAATAATGTTGATACTAACGAGTACTTTGCTTCTAGAACAAGTCAGAGCTGTACAAATCTGGTCTTCTCCCAGATATTGCCCACTGTCTGAGAGGAGCAAAGCATGTCGTGTACTTGACTAGCTGTCCTACAATACTGACTTCAGACAATTCTGAACTTGAGGACTACTGCTAGTGATGTACAGTTATTCTGAAAGCCAAGTAGTAAGGTTTTTTAGCTCAAATGTTATTGCTGTTCATGGGTAAGCTTTTAATACACAAATGTGCTGTCGCTATCATCACCTACAGATGTAATAACCTTTAATAACTTCAGAGATCTGGGCTTAGAGACTACTAAGCAACTTGTGATTTTAGAGGAAAGTAAAGGTCATGTATTTCTAATTGCAAGCATGAAATAAAAGATATTTGTTTAAAATAACTGTCAATAAATACAAACAATTTGTGCATATGAATCTCCTATTGTTACAATTCTATATAGAAAAAGGAAACCCAATCTCGCTTACTTAAACTTCATTCAATTCAGGCTCAACATTTTTTTCCCCCCCACTTCTATGGTACAAAGCATCAAAAGGTATATAAACATCTTATTTAACTGTAGGGAATTAGAAAAACTGAGCAAGTGTTGAATTTATGACTGCTTACTAAATAGAGACAAATGAGCATTTACTCTTCAGTAAATCCCAGTAAATCAACAACTATAAGGATGTTTTACACACATGGACAGCTAAAATTTCAACTATCTAATTCAAGTCAGAAGAAAAAAAAAGTACTATTTTGTTCCTCAGTTGTTTTGTACTGCCTAACTAATAACTAAATATATTCACTTTTTTCGTTATGTTCTTTGAAGATTAAAGACATGTCTGACTTTGTACTAGATCTGCCTGGACAGTTGACAGCCCATTAAACTAAAGTAGTACAAGACGTACATTTTAAGGTCCTGATTTCCAAAGCACACAAAGATGACTTACTATATATGTGAAAAAATACTCATGAGACACTTTGAAATCATGTATTTGAATTTCTTAGTGGAATGGATGGGTTTCTGCTTTTGTAAGAAACTAGTTAGGCAGCAATTAAAATATCCTTCTGGTAAGTATCCTTATAGAAGAGGAGTGGAGCACATCTATCATTAACACCAACTTTTATCATAAATAAATTGTACTGAAAGCAGCTTTGACCTGTAGCGTTCCCTTCTTTTAGTTTAAGAACAACAACAACAAAAAAAAACCAGATCATGTTAATGAAGTGATTCCTGTTTTTAAGCAATTATAAAACACACGAACCTGACACATGCTACATCCTGGCTTTGTCTCCTGCTTTTATATCTTCACTGTGGAGGAAGTAAAATATTGCATTGTTACTGCATAGCAATTCTACGATTTTCTTAAGTTGTTGTACTCCCTTTACAAGAACATCCTGTAATAATATACACAAAAGAGTGGGCTACACACCTCCTGGACTCACTTACCATTACACTGTGGCCGTAACACTCCCGCTCTTTCATCCCCAGTCACCTCCGATTATAGTCAGTGAACAACAAGGAAGAACGTAAACTTCAAAGAGATCCTTTACATATCTGGCAAAACTTTTAAAGTAAAACAGCTGAAGTTCAGAGGTGGATGTTGGAAGCCTCCTCAAGTTTTTCATGGATGCAGTGCAAAGAACTACAATAACACGTAATATTATCTTGGTTGCAGACTTAGGCCTACTTTCCATGAAGAACAGATTTATAGGTTTTAAGCCACAAAAGCAGTTATTCAAGAAGCTAAGAGGATGCATAACACTAGAACTCTCAAGTCTTTATTTACTACTGGGTTGAATAGAAGGGAAGTTTAGAAAAATACCACAAGAACAAGTCCACAAAAATCTCTCAAGCCAATGAGTTAGCTCCATCCCATGAAAGTAAAAATACGGCCATTCAACATTGATGCAATAGATACATATATCCATACACAGTTTTGTGGATAGTACTACATCTCTCTTTACCACATTACTCAGTCTTGTAACGATCTTTTACCAGTAGGCTTTCAGCCTCTTGATTCTGGGTGTGTGTTTGTTTGTTTGTTTTTGAGTCCTTTCTAGGATACCTTTCTACAAAGAATCCAAATTCTCTTCCCTTCTGTACTGGGATAAGGACACAGCAAACATTGCCTGTCATTATCCCAGATCATTCTCACCTGGACTTCAGCCCAGGTTGCAGGTCAGCTTCTAAATTCTCTTTGCTTTCTTGTGAAAACTGTGATTCAAACCTGCAGCTCAGATGTTACAAAACTAACAATACATAGTCATACTATATAACAGGAGGCCAAGTGAGACCAAACAGAGCATCAGCCATAAGTACTTGCACCGTTGCTTGCTCTCAAGCAGATACCAAAAGACACCTATACACAGTTACATGACAAAAAGACTCCTCACACCTCCCTCAATAAATATCATTGTATCATTCTGATACTAAAATTTCTAAATATCATTCTGTACTGCAGTGGGTGTGAGAAGTGGGTTGAGGAGCAGGGTGTTTAAGTGCTGTCCCTCTTTCGTCGGGAGACCTGCTCTCACATTTGCAGTCTCTGAGGCTGTGAGTTTAAACATGGTCTCCACCAGGCAGTGGGCTCACCTCTAGAAATCTGTGGCGACCCAGACGGAGGGACTGCCCAGAGATGTAGCAGTTCAGGTCTCAGGCGGCAGGGAGTGCCTGAGCCTGCTGCTGCTGGGGGAGGGTGGCAGGAATTCCACCTGTGTGAGGTGTGAGCAGGTAGATGAGCTGCTCAGCATGGTAGTGGAGCTCAAGGAGGAGGTAGAGAGATTAAGATCCATCAGGGAATGTGAGCGGGAAATAGACTGGTGGTGTAACTCTCTGCAGGAAAGACACCAGAGTGATACCCCTCAGACAGTGTCAGATCCTCTCACCTGCCATGATCGAGCTGAGGGAAACAAACTTGGAGAAGAGGAGGAATGGAAGCAGGTCCCAGCTCAGCGACGCAGGCAACCCCCATCCCGGCCTACCTTGGTTCCCCAGGTGCCTCTGTGTAACAGGTTTGAGGCCCTGGAACCTGAGAGAGATGTGAGTGAGGATGCAGGAGCTCTGCCTGCAAGGTTGCCAAAGTTGCCCAAGGTGAGGCGGTCGACTTCACGCCTTGAGACTGCTTCTGCCAGGAAGGACAGAAGGGTGATCATCGTAGGCGATTCCCTTCTGAGGGGAACGGAGGGCCCTATGTCGGCCTGACCCTACCCGTAGGGAGATGCGCTGTCTCCCTGGGGCTCAGGTCAGGGATATCTCTAGAAAACTCCCCAGTTTGATCCACCCCTCTGATTATTATCCTTTATTAATAGTGCAGGGCAGCAGTGATGAGACTGCTGACAGAAGCCTGAAACTTATCAAAAATGACTTCAGGGGACTAGGGCGGTTAGTTCAGGGAATAGGAGCACAGGTGGTATTTTCTTCCATCCCTTCACTGACAGAGAAGGACACTGAAAGGTGCAGGAAAACCCATCTCATAAACACGTGGCTGAGAGGCTGGTGCAAACGCAAGAATTTTGGGTTCTTTGATCACGGGGCGGTTTACTCGGCACCAGGCCTGAGGTCTGCTGATGGGTCTGGCCTGTCTCAAAGGGGGAAATGCATCCTTGCCCAGGAGCTGGCAGAGTTTATAGAGAGGGCTTTAAACTAGAGAGGAAGGGGGAAGGGGATAAAACCAGCCCTGCAAGAGGTGTGCCTAGGCGGGCGTCGGGATTAGGGGTGAGGCAAGGGGCTCAGCTGAAGTGTGTCTATGCCAATGCCTGCAGCATGAGCAACAAACAGGAGGAGCTGGAAGCCTTTGTGCGGCAGGCAAACTATGACTTAGCTGCCATTACGGAAACATGGTGGGATCGCTCCCATGACTGGAGTGCTGCAATGGATGGCTACAAGCTCTTCAGAAAGGGTAGGCAAGGAAGGAGGGGTGGTGGTGTGGCTCTCTATGTTAGAGACTGTTTTGATGTTATTGAACTTGCAGCTGGGGAAGACAACATTGAATCTCTGTGGGTTAGGATCAAGGGAAAGGCTGACAAGGCAGACATCCTCGTGGGGGTCTGTTATAGACCACCTAACCAGGTGGAAGAGACAGATGAGGCATTCTATAAACAGCTGGCTGATGCTGCGCGATCGCCTGCCCTTGTCCTCATGGGTGTCTTCAACTTCCCTGATATATGCTGGCAATACAACACGGCGCAGAAGAAGCAGTCTAGGAAGTTTCTAGAGTGTATGGAAGATAACTTCTTTCTGCAGCTGGTGAGAGAACCTACCAGGGGAGGTGCCCTGCTAGACCTGCTGTTTACAAACAGGGAAGGTCTGGTGGGAGATGTGGAAGCTGGGGGCTGCCTTGGACATAGCGACCATGAAATGGTAGAGTTCTCGATTCTTGGTGGAACCAGGAGAGGGGACAGCAAAACGGCTACCTTGGACTTTTGGAGTGCAGACTTTGAATTGTTCAGGAGGCTGGTAGGGAGGGTCCCTTGGGATTCAGTCCTGGAGAGTAAAGGGGTCCACAAAGGCTGGTTGCTCCTCAAGAAGGAAGTCCTGAAGGTGCAGGAACAGGCTGTCCCCCTGAGCCACAAGATGAGCCAGCAGGGAAGGAGACCGGCGTGGATGAACAGGGAGCTTTTCCTGAGGCTCCAGGAGAAAAAGAGAATCTACCTCCTGCGGAAGAAGGGACGGGCAACTCAGGGAGAGTACAAAGAGGTTGCCAGGATGTGCAGGGAGAAAATTAGAAAGGCAAAGGCCCAGCTCGAATTAAGTTTGGCTGCTGGGATTAAAGGGAACAAGAAACTCTTTTACAAATATATTAACAGTAAGAGGACGACTAAGGAGAATCTCCATTCTTTACTGGATGCAGCTGGGAATGTGGCCACTGAGGACAATGAAAAGGCTGAGGTTCTCAATGCCTTTTTTACGTCTGTCTTTAAAAGCCAGACCAGTTGTCCTCAGAGCACTCTACTCTCTGACCTGGAAGTCTCGGATGGGGAGTGAAACAAACCCCCCATGATTCAGGAGGAAACGGTCAGAGACCTACTACTCCACCTGGACTGCCACAAGTCCATGGGGCCGGATGAGATCCACCTGAGAGTACCGAGGGAGCTGGCAGAAGAGATAGCCAAGCCACTTTCCATCATCTATTGGCATCCCTGGTCAACTGGAGAGGTTTCAGAAGACTGGAGACTTGCCAATGTGACTCCCATCTACAAGAAGGGTCGTAAGGAGGATCCGGGGAACTACAAGCCTGCCAGCCTGACCTTGATGCCAGGGAAGGTTATGGAGCAGATTGTCCTGAGGGAGATCATGTGGCATTTGCAGGACAACCGGGGGATCAGGCCCAGCCAGCATGGGTTTGTGAAGGGCAGGTCCTGCTTGACCAACCTGATCTCCTTCTATGACCGAGTGACCCGTCTGGTGGATGAGGGAAAGGCTGTTGATGTGGTCTACCTAGACTTCAGCAAAGCCTTTGACACTGTCTCCCACAGTATTCTCCTGGAGAAACTGGCAGCCTGTGGCTTGGACAGGTACGCCCTTTGCTGGTAAGGAGCTGGCTGGAGGGCTGGGCCCAGAGAGTGGTGGTGAATGGAGTTAAATCCAGCTGGCGACCAGTCACGAGTGGTGTTCCCCAGGGGTCGGTGCTGGGGCCTGTCCTCTTCAATATCTTTATTAATGACCTGGATGAGGGCATTGAGAGCATCCTAAGTAAGTTTGCAGATGACACCAAGCTGGCAGGAAGTGTCGATCTGCCTGGGGGTAGAGAGGCCCTACAGAGAGATCTGGACAGGCTGGATCTCTGGGCTGAAGCCAATGGGATGAGGTTCAACAAGACCAAGGGCTGGGTCCTGCACTTTGGCCGCAACAACCCCAGGCAGTGCTACAGGCTTGGGGCAGAGTGGCTGGAAAGTTGTATCGAAGAAACGGACCTGGGGGTATTGGTTGATGCTCAGCTGAGCATGAGCCAGCAGTGTGCCCAGGTGGCCAAGAAGGCCAACGGCATCCTGGCTTGTATCAGGAACAGTGTTGCCAGTAGGAGTAGGGAAGTGATTGTCCCTCCGTACTCAGCCCTAGTGAGGCCCCACCTCGAGTACTGTGTCCAGTTTTGGGCCCCTCACTGCAAAAAAGACAGCGAGGCCCTGGAGTGTGTTCAGAGGAGGGCAACAAAGCTGGTGAGGGGTCTGGAGCACAGGCCTTATGAGGAGCAGCTGAGGGAGCCGGGATTGTTCAGTCTGGAGAAAAGGAGGCTCAGGGGGGACCTTGTCACTCTCTATAACTACCTGAAGAGAGTCTGTAGTGAGCTGGGGATCGGCCTCTTCTCTCTTGTAACTAGTGACAGGCTGAGGGGGAAGGGCTTCAAGTTGCACCAGGGGAGATTTAAGCTGGACATTAGGAAAGACTACTTTTCTGAAAGAGTGATCAGGCGCTGGAACGGGCTGCCCAGGGAGGTGGTGGATTCTCTATCCCTGGAGGTGCTCAAGAAACGTTTAGATATAGTATTGAGAGACATGGCTTAGTGGGGTTATTGGTGGTAGGTGGATGGTTGGACTAGGTGATCTTGTAGGTCTTTTCCAACCTAGCTAATTCTATGATTCTATGATTAGAAAAATCCTGCCACGTGCTCCCAAACATAATGTAAGGGGGAAAAAAAAGCAAGTTAAGTTGCCACTTGTACTTTCCAAAATTGCAACAGTTAGTACAGATGCATTTCAAAACTTCCTGACTACAGTACAGAAAAAAATGCTAGATAGGATACAGAACTCCACACATTTCCAACCTGTATTACATTTAGGAGTTGAGTTCTATGAAAAGTCAGTAATTTTACTTAATATTAGCTTTTTTTCTAAAGCTACTATTTCATTCTTGCAACTGTAATGCTTAAACCATGAGATGGGGATTGCATGTGTTCGGAAAGGCTACAATAGCAAACATTCACTGAAACTTTGTTGCATCTTTCCAGTTAAGAAGTACTACCACCCAGGCTTAAGGTGGATGCAATCTGAAATTAAGCTTTTACACTCTAGAATATATTCCATCCACAACTCCAAATTAAATTAGCTAGAATATGGAGAAATCAACTAAAATTCAGACGTCTGCATAGCTGAGCTGGAGTCTGTTTCTTCAATATAAACTTAATAATAACCAAAATTTATTAGATATTGAGCAAGTCTCCATATTATCTGCTGCTCTGTGAAGTACTATTCCTTAATTACTTTCAAATCTAGCCTCATCTAGCACAAGAATGAAGTGCATAAAAGGGTAAAAGAAATATGAGTTGTATAAAAGGTCAAAGAAAGAAACAACACAGGAAATTAAAGCTGTTTTCAGAGATGGAAACAAACAAGCCAACAATCAATAAGCATTTGTAATACCTGGCAGAAAAATAAATGTCAGAACATTGTCAAGTTACACATTAATTTTCTTTCGAATAGTCTTATCTTTCTTGTCTATATCATAAAGAATCCTACTAATTTCTCTAGGAGTTCTTCCTTATTTTACAGCATCCTTGCCTTCTATCAGCCTAGCAACTTCCTGTTATTTCACTAGAAATTCCACATCTTTAATGCTTTGTTTCCTCTGGTTTTCAGTAATCGACTGTAAACACCACTTATACTAAAGCACTTAATCAGGTACTGAGAAATTCTATTATTTTTCTAGCACCTCCATCAGGATCTCCTCAAAACACCTTTACTTCAGATCAGGCAACTCCCTCTCATAAATGTAGCCTACTTTCTTTATTCCAAAACAGCTAACACAACATACAGAAGCATTTAAACAGATCTTCAAATGAGCTCACCTAAGAAACCCCATCCAATTCATTTAGATTATTATTCACTGCAGTATATCACTTCAGCTCTCCTAGCAAGTGCTCACAGCAACTATATCACCCAGTGAAAATACCAAGCAACACGAGGTCAAAAAGAGGCCATAACTAAAACACAGCAAAGATACTTGCAGTCATACAAGACAGTTCCTCACTTTTACTTCTTAAATGAGGGGCCACACTCAATCAAATCCACAGAGCTCTAGAACAGACCCCACCTCAACTGCACCGAAGACCTGCTTTACCCACACTTAGAAGCCACAAGAACAAATTCTCCTGCTTAACCTGAATGTCATTCCAAAGCTGAGTTAAAACATACATCTATCAAGCATACCTTCAGTTTTCTGCTCTGTCACATCTTCATACATAGCACCAGACACAGCCTTCCTATCCACACCAGAAGCCCCATACATCAGTAACTTTGCAACAGAGAGCAGGTGCAAGTCATCATCTTAGAAAGCAACCTCACCAGAACAAAACATCTCTGGGCCCTCATTAGAGACCAGCTGTGTTCACTTTCTCACTTTCCTTACACCTCAATTTAAGTAAAGCTTGCAAAAAAGATAAATAAAAAGCAGACAAACAAATAAAGAGATAAAATTCCATTACCCATTTCCCCTTTAGCAATGTCCTTTCCACTTCCATTTTCTCTGACAGAAAAAAATCCTTCCAAATGCTCAGGTGTTTCACATCATCACTCACTGAACCAATGGTGTTCTCCTGTGAGCAGGTGTAGGTATCTAAATTGCAGCTGAAAGTGCTTTATGATAATTGAGTATGCATGGGGGGTTTCCTTGTTTTCCTAAGCAGAATGTCTTTCTGAATAAAGTCACACACCAAATTACAGAAGTCAATGCAGTTAATTTCAATAAACTTACAGTTTCAATAAAAGCAAACAAAAAAGCACCACAGTTTGTTTGGCATGACTAATTTTCCATAAAATCCAAGTGATGGACATGAGTTCCACTTCTTACTTTTAGGCCTTAGTGTATTAGCAGCCATTTTGTAAGCAGCTAAAGTAACTACAGCTCTCAAAATCAGCCCAGCAATCCTTTCTGGAAAGTTCCACAGTATTACAGACTTGCATCATTTTATTGACATCTCACCTCACATTCCTTGCTGAGGCCAAGCCAAGCCTGTTGTTTGGACACCTGCAGACGGGGACCATCCAGGAGAGCAATTGCTCCGAATCAGTCCTATCTTGTACCCCTGCACCACCCCTCAACAAAATGATTCTTAATCAGTCAGTAGGAAACCCACCCTGGTTAGTTTGGCTGTTCATCAGTCACCACCTTTGTTTATGTTCTGATTTGTACAACGTATTATTACCATGCCATAGGATTTGTTTCATTAAACAAAATTTATTTACTTGAATGCAAGGCTTGGGTCTATCTGATAAAATACTCTTTCACATTCCATATACGCACAGTATATTTACACATTCATTATATATTGTTACACATGAGAATAGACAATTTATTTCCCATCCCAGTATTCTTGTTCAAGGTTGTATTCAGCTCTGTAAAATGATCACTTTCAAAACACTTAGTGCACTAAGTATGGTTTGATTATATAGATGTGTACATTCATTCATATGCCATAAAAGCAACTGAAAAGTTTTTATCAAATAAGTGTTGCCCATATTCGTCACAAATATTTTGGTTTTCATAAAACTATCATGGGAAAACATTCTACCTCTGGTTTATTTATTTAGAGGGTTAAGGAGGATAAATAAAACGAAGAAAAGAAAAAGAAAACTCATGCTTCCATAAACATTTTGCTAGAAAGGAATTGCTCTTACACTACACCTCTGTGGGGGAAAAAATCAGGCAAGAGATGTGGGAAGCAATGAAAGAGCTCTCTGGAAGCAGTGACCACACTACTGAGCAGAACCAGCACAGCATCTGCTCGGTGACAAGTACTTCTGCTCCCAGCTGGAACATAGCTGCCTAGGCCAGCACTCAAGCAGATGTACCCACAGGGCACAACAGGCATTTCCACAGAGGCAATAGAGCCTGCCATAGCACACCTTGCTGCTCCAACTGAGCAGATCTACACTGCTCACCAAATAGATGTAGCGATGCCAGCAGACAGCTGCATGGTATGCCCTGGGATATCCAGTCCTGGAGCCAGAGGGACTGGACATCTCCACACTGGTCATTCAGAAATGCTCAGGCACACACACTCTTCTCTCTTTTAGTTTTGTGTTGATACAAGTTTGTTTTCACACAATTTGAAGGTCTTTCCATAACTCCTAGCTTAGCTCTATTCACAAAAGGAAGAAAACAGTAATGAAACCAAAATAATTTGAAGTAGCATACTTAAAATGGGGTCACACAGCTGTATGATGTTCTTGTTAAACGGTACATGATTACATCACCATTCTTTTACAAATAAGCACAAAAGGCAAGTGAACATGTGAGCAAGTGAATGGCAGAAAACAAAATTGGGGTAAATAATAGTTGTTTGTGTAATTTAAGCTGAACACTCATCAATTGCTCTTCTTTGGAAGCATCAGAAAATTCATGGTAGCTAGATTGTTGATGAAAGAATAATATGAGCGTCATCTCTTAGATAAACAAATGCAATTATATAGACTATACGACAAGTTACAAGCAGTCTATTTCATCCCAAACATATATTTTAAATCCAGTAACTTGAAATTAAATATTTCAGTTTCAACAGCAACTAGGGTATGCTCAGGTATCCTCTAGGCAATACTGGACAGTACCTGTATCAAACAATAGGTTCCTTTATATTGTCACGTTTAAATGCTTCCCATCAACAGTCCCAGTGATAAGCAGTGGAATGATAATAACATCATATAACTTTGGCAAAGCAGTGGAGAGAAACATTTGGCTGAGGAATTCCTGAATCCCAAGTAATGCTCTTCCATTTTAGCACTGAACTAGAGTAATCCAGCTCTCTAGTTATTTAATGTCTAGCTCTATGCTTTAAACATGTTACTTCATATCAAACGGAGTCCTTGTGCTCAAATTTGCTCTGCAGATGTGGAAGCTGCATTTAGAAAACAGGATTTCCTTTTGTTTATTTCTGTTCCTGGCACTACCTTCATTCAACATGTAACACCATTTTGACACAACGATGATATATGTAAAACGAAGATAATATGTAAAAGCTAGTACAATAAAAGGTACTCAGCATACACAGACACAAGAAAGATGTCTGACACTACAAAAATTCTGTTCAATTTTTGTTGGCTGCATATCAAAATCTTCACGAAACTCCAATAATCCCTCTCACATCCTGGCTCCAGAAGTCGCTGCTTAAGTCCAAGTATCATACAAACACCTGATTTTCTTGCTTGCCAATTTCTTTCTTCAGAGTAATTTCTTCAAGTGGCATTTTAGCATAAAATCTATTAGTTTGGCTGAAGAGGAAGGTTTCTTTTTCACAGGGAGGAATCTCTGTTCCAATATAATACACTAGCAAGGCATGTATGGGCAAAATGCCCCACCACAGCATAGCAGGTCTCCTGACATGTTCAGATTAATTTCAAAATGTATATAAGGAACACAGGAAACGTTCCTTGGTTTGTTCCTTATAAAAATTAATCTTCAAGGAATTTAAAAAGACTACCTTCCTTCAAAGTTGGTAAGAGCTATATATTATTTGGTCTGCAATTCAAAGGTGATGTGTGGATAAATTTGGGGTGTTGGTTTTTTTCTAATTCGCTTGTAATAGTTTCGTAAGTTAACAGCCGCTGTACTACTAAAAATTATTTTGGAAAACCATTGTGATAACATGCAAAACCTCATTTCCTGTGGGAATGTCCAGTCATTTACTGAACTTGAATTGGTGTCTGAATGCATAGGTGAAACAAAGAGAGAATCACTTCAGATGGGAAAAAAAAATACATTTTTTTTTCTTCTTTCTCAGTGTTGACAGTTTTATATTCCAGGGGAATAGACTGGGTTTATGCAAGGAGGGATTTACATAATTTGACTGAAAAAATAAAAAATTGTATCAGTTGGCCATAATCTTCATTCTTCAGTGAACAAAGTAATTCATCTGAAGAGGTGGGATGAGATTGTTTTACTAAGACAAGTAAAGGGGATGGAAGAGGAGAACAGAAGTAAAGTTGTGGTGTAGTTCCAGGGACAAACAACTAAGTGACAATTTGGGAAGAAAAATAATCACAGCCTTGTGTGTACTAGAAAACACTTTAATTAAATCAAAATGTCTCTATTTTTGTACTGTGAAAAGAAGTTTCCTACAAGCAGCCCAGGTGAGTGGTAATGAATTTAATGCATAACACATTCTGTTATGTGGTGAGGAACAGAGGAAAATGAACAGTGATTGAGCACCATCTTAATGTCATGTATTTGTCACTCTGCATGAATTAAAAAGCTACAGGGACACCATAAAGTATTTGCTGTCTCTGTATTTTGATTCATGGTGTTAGTTGAGTTAGAATTATTAATGATTATATCTGGTGAACTTTTGAATTGGTAGTGCTAATTAGAGTATTTTTTAACTAGGAGTATCCTTAAAGTAAATTTCTAGAACGTTTAATATGCTCAGCATAACCTTGGGCTGCTCAGACTGAACACCTCCATCAGCAGCACCTAACAGCAACAATCTTATTATTATTTATGTATACAGCTAGATTTTTACTTTTATAGCTAAAGTCAGTGCCTGCAATGTCACTGGTGATAATGTATTACCATTTTTTATCTATGGAAATGAAAGGAAAATCACATAGGCTTAATAGGAAATATTATGGTAATCCCCATATATCAGTTAAGATAACTGTATTTCAGCAGGGTATAAATTGCCACAGGCTTCTTCTGTATTCAGACAACTCTGAGACTTAAAAGAAAATGCATATATGTGTTTCCCTATTCTTGATGTTCATCAACATAGTATAATTGTTGATTCAACCGGTGAAGAGGAAGGAGACATATGTGGGTCACAGGGAGTTCAGAATGACGGAAAGACAATGCTGCAAAGTGTCATGAGCAGTGTTGTCCAAATTGTGTGATAATGGTGACTGCTAGGTATTAATCTATTGGTCACGTAGAAAAATCAAAGGAAAATAGCTGACTAAGCATTTTAATGCCATACAGACAAGAGATTTTAGGATGGTTGTCTTTGGCATTCACTTTATTAAAAGTGAAAAACCTGCATATTTAATAAAAATAATAAAATATCTGCTACTTAAACCACTTTAGCAATATATAGACACATATACATATGAAATATACTATGGTATTTTTATTCATTGCTTCAACTATGATAACAACAGGGTTGGAAATCTTATTTTAATGAGAGAGAATGGCAGAGGGTAATGTACAGCGCAGCCATAACTCAAAGTTGCTGCAGATCACAGCACTGTACAACAGGGGAGGAGATGGCATGGCTACATTACAGTTCTGGAGCCCTATAGCCCTGGTTGCAGTGCAAGGCCATGCTGTGTTGCACACTTAACGAAATTCTGAACAAAACAATGTCCACTGCCCCAGCATATTTATCCACTCCATGGAAGTCAGCTTGGAAGGGGAAAGAAGAACCTCAAGGTAACCCTGGTGAATAATAGCCCCAGCTGCCTAGGAGCTGCTCTGGAGGAGCAGCAGTGGCTACAGAATGCCCATGCCACGGGTGTGCTGCTCTGAACCCTGCATTCGAGAGGAGTGCTGGGCATGAGGGTGGGAATGGCTGTGCAGTACTACCCGACTGCCACAATTCTCCTTCCTTGTAATTTTATCCCTTGTGGGCATTCTCCCCCATCCTTGTGATAAATTCCTGCATTTTGTAGTTGCCTCTGAATGTAGGAACTAACCATCGTGGTGCTCAGATCCACATGTGGGGTGGGGCAGGAGATGTGTGTTGCCATAGAAACCCATCACTGCACTGTTCTCTGCCCAAGCTTTGGTTCAAGACCGAAGCAGTGTGCTCTAACTTTTATTATCAGCTGATGATGACTGCAATTGTTTATCCATTATATTTTCACTCTTTTTCCTTTTGAATATTTGCTTCACTTGCCAAGAAGCTGTAAAAACTTCCATTCATATATGAAAAACAAGTAATATATTAAAAAATATAAAATTTTAAGTATGAAGCTTTATAAGACCTGAGCCTATTCTTATTAAAAATAACTTCCAGGTTGTTTGTTATTGTTTTTGCTTGGGGAGTTTTTTTTTTTGTTTGTTTTGTTTTTTGTTTGTTTGTTTTCCGAAGAAGCAAGCTGATATGCAAAAGAGCTAGAAAGCCTTCAGGGCATCTTATTTATCAGCATTGCTTGCTTCACTTAAAAATACAGCCTAACCAGTGTAACATATAAAGAAAGAATCAGAGGATTCAGAGTTGTTCCACATTAATCTCCCTGTTGTTAACATTTCATGATCTTCTTTTGGTCATATGAGGCCCCTACTGAAAGTCAGCTGAGATTACTCACAGCAGAAAAAACGATAAGAGAGGAGGAGGGGTTGAAGACTGTTGTGAAGCGACTACAAAATATATGAATTTCTTTTGCTACGTAACATTGACATAATGAATGTATCCCTGAAGTATGAATGACTTATAGAATCTGGACATACACATATACTCAACTGTTAGGCTATATGTGACATATGTATGATTGAATCTACAAAAATAGTTAATACACATACAAAAAAGACAAAACATTTTGATTACTTGTTTGACATTAATTTACAACCGATTCTCTTAAAGTCAAAGAGATTGTACATTTGTTTAAGTGAGTTCACTCCTGGATGTTTTTGTTTTCTTTTCACTCCTTTGTTTTAGTTCTTCCACCTTGTCTTTTTGGGTGAGCCCAGAAAGAGCCACTTGTTCATTGTGCTTTGTGTTTCAAGTACTGTCAGGCACAAGTGAATAATGCTTGTCTGACTTCACAGGTTTCAGTTTTACAGCCACAATGTTTAAGTCATTCGTTGACTCCATATGTTTGTGCCCAAATACCATCCTGAGTTGTCTTATATACAGCACACGTTTGTTGGATTGTACAGAAAAGAGGTGACAGCAGCAAACCAAATTACATAAAGAAAGAATACCAGTTTATTCCAAAATTTCTGCCTTAAGAATCAAATTGGATGTCATCAACAAATTATACGTGGTGTTATTTTTTCTTCCAGGCAATTGCTATAATATCCAAGACAGTGACACAACCAAAAGGAGAACTGGTCTAACTGGCTTCTCTACAAAGCAAACTGTCATAGGGTTGACTTGCAGGCCCCTCTTTATGCTGAAGTTAGTGCATCATTTCAGTGGTGATACTGAGATTCTGGTAAGAGTACACAACAGGTTTTAACACCATTTATAAAAACTAAAACAATAAATAAATTACTTTATTTCCCAGCCTTAATGTGCAGAATCAGTGTGAAGCCACTGATGATGCATGTTTTAAGGCAGTTCCATGTTTGTTTATGCATGGAACACATCCATTCTCAAGATGTGTACTGCTGTTCGATGAGCTTCTTCTAGAGATGTCATTAAATTAATGAGTCAAATCTTCAGTTCAGACTGCTTCCAATACAGTGTGAGCTGACAGTTCTGACCAGGCCAGAGTATGTAAACTTTCTGAGAAGGCTGTAGCGACAGCCTGTGTGTGGGAAACATGACTGTTGGTGTTCAGCTGCTGGCAACCCCCAGCCTGTAATGCCTGAACCACCGGTGGGCAGCCAGGCACTCTCAGCTGGTAGAAGAAGAGCTGGTGGCACAGGTGGCACTTGCTGTTTGCCTGGGTTCCAACTGAGAGAAGCAGAGCAGATGGCTGGGAAGGGGCAGGATGAAGAGCAAATATCTGTGAAGTAACAAGCAATCTCCTCGGACTGAATGGGCACATCAGGCCAGCAGATCAGGATTCATGCTTTATCCTGTTCTTCTAGATATGATGGGAATAATAAATGTACATTAAAAATAGATGAAATGCCACTCACAAGACACTAACCATTTCCTTTCTATTTCCATGTAAGTAATGTTTTAATTACAAGAGGAGAGGATTATTTTGTGATTGCAAATGAGCAGAAGAATGCCTGAGACAGTGATTGACATGGCTATGAAGAGCAGTGTTCCCTGTTATGTATCTCACCCCCCAGACCCTACTGCCTCCATTTATCCGGTTTGATCATCAATATCTAAACCAAGAAGTTTTCCAAAAATTTCCATCATATACTATTTTACAGGTGCCAGAAAATATTTACTTTCTCTATTCCTGCTGTACGACCTCCTAAATCATAACTGGCTTGGTTTTCATAGAATCATAGAATTGCTCTGGTTGGAAAAGACCTTCAAGATCAAGTCCAACCGCAACCTATCCATACTACCCTAACTCTAACAACCCACCACTAGATCATGTCCCTGAGCACCACATCCAAATGGTTTTTAAACACATTCAGGGATGGTGACTAAGCCACCTCCTGGGGAGCCTGTTCCAGTGCTTAACAACCTTTTCTGTAAAGAAGTTTTTCCTGATATCCAACCTAAACCTCCCCTGGCGCAACTTGAGATCATTTCCCCTTGTCCTGTCAGTTGTCACCAATGAGAAGAGACCAACCCTGCTCTCACTGCAATCACCCTTCAGGTATTTGAAGAGAGCAATAAGGTCTCCCCTCGGCCTCCTCTTCCCCAGACTATACAGCCTCAGTTCATAGAATCATAGAATGGCCTGGGTTGAAAAGCACCTCAAAGATCATTGAGTTTCAACCCCCCTGCTGAGTGCAGGGTTGCGGACCACTAGACCAGGCTGCCCAGAGCCACACCCAGCCTTGCCTTGAATACCTCCAGGGATGGGGCATCCAGTTCCTTTAGTCTCTCCTCGTAGGGCATATTCTCCAAGCCCTTCACAAGACTTGTTGTCTTGTTTTACTATGGAAAATGAAGATGCACACTTTGCAATGACCACTGACCTTGTGATGACACAGTGGCTGTTTGCCCGACCACCACAAGGCTGCACACTGCTGTCCTTTTGGCTATGTGGGAGCTGAAGAACATCATTGTTATAGTTTACTGTTGTACAGATATTACTTTGGCTTGAAAACAAGTACAGCTGCATTTAGATGGCATGGCACCAATGCTAAGCTCATTCTTTCAGGATTTGTTAGCCTGCTCGTTTGTAGCCACCAACACAAAGTTCTTCTGTACAGTAGTGTACTGATACAGATTCATAAGGTAGGGCCTGTGAAGTGTAACTGGAGACATCCATGTGAGGGAAATCTTTAATGTTACTTAATTAATGAGCAATCACTGTGGCTACAAGACAAGTTGGCTTTTCTGGAAAGCACTGGGAAAACGACAAAGATGCAGTAACACTACTTTCTCTCAGATTTACAGATTGGCTCAGAAAACGGATTGGCTTCAGATGATATCTTACAACTATCTTACTATCAAAACAAACAAGTAAGCAAAAAGGAAAAATAAATAAACAAATAGAACATACTTCAGCACAGTCAAATAGCTGGTGCCTTTGTTTGTATTAGACCAACTGCCCAGCAATGCTACACTGTACCAAAAAGGAAAGGAAATGGTACCTATCCAATGAAGAAAGGTTGAGGGATCTGGGTTTGTTTAGCTTAGAGAAGGCTCCAGGGAGACCTCACTGTGGCCTCCCAGTACTTGAAGGGAGCTTAAAAGTAGGAAGGAGAGTGACTTTATTACATGGTCTAAAAGTGACAGAGGACAAGGGGGAGTGGCTTTAAACTAAAAGAGGAGAAATTTAGGTTAGAAACCTTTACTCAGAGGGTGGTTAGGCACTGGAACAGACTGCCCAGAGGAGTTGTGGATGCCCCATCCCTGGAGGTGTTCAGTCCAGGTTGGATGGTGCCCTGGGGGGTTGGCAACCCTGCTTATGGCAGGAAGGTTGGAGTAGATGATCTCTATGGTCCCTTCTAACCTAAGTCATTCTATGGTTCTGTGATTCTATTATTTGATACATCAAACTGTTTGTCTCTGTCTGTCAAACCCTGGAAGCACAATATTCTTGCAGGAACTTCAATCCAGTATATGCTGTCAAATTCACTATCACTGTTACCATTGACTCTTCCTAGGGTTAGTCAAATGTACATAGCCTTGAATTACAGTTTATGGGGTAAGGGGTACTTGTCAGTGAGCCTGGGCAACTGGAGTCTGAGGATTTTTTGAGTGTTTGTTATTAGTAGGTCAAAAGGTGGTATCACTATATAGAAGATGGAGAAGGGATTGCTGAGTCTCACAGTCTGACCTGGAAAAGCCACTTGCACAACATTCAGCATCCTTTCCTGGGGAATGTACAAGACATATAACTTTCCTCCAGTCCACAGGTTTGTTCTGTGGATGGAGAATAGGCAGAGAGAGATGTGAAACAATCAGGTCTTACAGCATTTGGGGATAAACATCACCACAGTAATGGTCCTGACTGACCACAGCCTGCACTTGGGGTTCCACCATGGCCATACTGGGGTCTTCCCCAGCATTCATTTCTGCATGCAGTCTCCCCTCTTCACACATCATCAAGTACTGGGTGTACGGTAAGGAGAAAAGTAAATGCAAAAAACAGATTTGACCTGGCATGCACATTTCTGGAGAGATTTCTCTTCGTAAAAAGAATTTGCAGCAGCAATGAATTTGGGAGCAGACTGCTTGAAAACTGGTGTAGAAGTGTAAGCACCTACAGTACTTTCTAGATATAGTAACACAATTCCATTTTATGTCCATTCTCTGGCCTTTTATCTAATGTTAGAATAAACATGACTTTTCAAGCCTATTAGATAAAACACTAAGCTGAAGTGAGATTTTTAAAGTTTCATATTTTCTTTTTTTTTTCCCTTAGGCTGTGCTGAAAAAAAAAAGCACAGAAAACTGAGATTTTAATCTCCAAGTGGTTATCCTGATAACTAATAAATCTAACCTTTCCAAGCAGACGTATGAAGTTAAGGGGACTAATTGATCATGTTGGCACAAAGGTGTTGTTCATTCTGCAAAGGCCAAGTTAATCCACATTGATGTGATTCAAATTAACCTTAATCAGCAACTAGGCTGACTGTGATTTCATTACTAGATATGCTACAATTAGACATCTCCTGTCTTTAAATGCCCCTTGGCTTTATTGCAGTGATTTTTTTTTTTTTTTTTTTTTAATAATAAACACCCATTTACACATCAGATGCTATTAGTGTAATTGGCTTTAAGATTGACTTTTTTGTGTAGTCACTTTTTGGTTCTGTTTATTCTGAAAAGGTCAAGTAATACAGATTGATGTGATCTAAATTAACCTCAAACAGTTACTTCTCAGAACAATATGCTGTCATGGTGGGAAGGATCAGACAGTTCCTTTTTCATTTTTTTTTTCCTTTCCAGATGCATAAATCTTATGCATTTCAATCCTGGAGGCAGCTGAAAAACACTTACAACCTTATAAATTATCTTCATAATAAAATTCAAAGCCAGTTGACTGTTTATCAGAAAACTTTATCTTTTCCCATTGCAGCAAGGTGGGTATGCCATACACTGTGCAAAACACACAGATTTCAAAAATGCGGGTTTTAAAACCTGATCCAAAGCCCACTTTCTTCCTTTGGATTCCATACCTCACACAGGCAGCATGAACACAACTTTCAACTGCAAATTCATGGGCACCATGCTTGACTGTGGCACTGAGCAAGTGAAGCAGGTTCCCTCATTTTATTTGGTTTCTTGAGGAAAACAAGTGCAATTTCCTTACCTCTTCTCTTCCTCAATTATCTCAAGCTAAGAGTAATGCCTCTTAGTGCTGCCATGTTGAAATGGAAAGACAAAGTGAGTAAAACACTCAAGAAGGGCCACAATAAACACAAGACTGAAAGCTTCTCATTTCTTCTGAGGGAGAGAATTCATTGCAGAAGATGAGGGTGGCAAGCATCATCTACAGTGCTCTCTCAGTGGCAATGTCCCCAAAGGCTGGAGGAGGCCATGTCAAGAGACCTCTGGAGCCCCTCTAGAATCTGTCCCTCATGCTCCCAACTGGGTATGAACTCACACGGCTCAGTGTGACACACTGGGGAAGGAGAGAGGGAAAGAAGGAAGGCAGCAAGCCAGAAAGGCCATCCTCCTGTCCTATATACCTCATGTCTTCCATGGCTCTCTGCTCAAGGAGCCTAAGCGGGACACAGATATATGGAAATACAACTCAACATAGAGAATAACCACAACTGTCACATCATTTATTGATCAGAATAAATGTTTAATTTTGCATTTAGTTGAAGATTGCACTGCAATCAATAATTAATTTGACAGCTGTGGTTATTTTACATGTCCAGTCACCTTTCTACATGCAAGATGACCAGAAGGGTATCACTTCCTGACTCAGCCTTTAACCTGCACCTGAGGAAAGCAGAGCAGCATGCTATTGCTGGCAGTGCTGGTGTGACTTCAGAGCCATATCCTTTTCTGACAGCATATGTTCACGTATCAGACCCCCCTCCTGTTTCCCTCTGTTGAAATCCTCAGATTTGAAACTCAGCTCTGTATAGTTCACAAGGAGAGTGTTCTATGCCAGAAACAAATAAAAGGAACATTTTTTAATCCTGTACAATCCTCTCAAACATACTGGACTGTCTGCAAGGAGAAACAATTACACAGTCAGAAGACCAAGTGGTTCTGATTGTAAAGACATCTTAAAAAGGAAAAATGCTTATTGGATCTCCACTGCAGTGGAAAATCCAGACTCTCTCTCTGAATAATGCAACACCTTGAATAAAGAATTGTAAGAAGCTGCAATTACTCTGGGAGATATCCCTAAATCTTGCAGCTTTGGGGCCGGAAAAAAGAGAGCAGAGACAGCTCTATCTCTCTAATGTTTACACAACACTGTGGTTGCTCCCTTCATAAACTTTGATGGGAAAGAAATATGAAAATCCTCCTTGTAATTCTTTGGAAAGTTTCAGTGCTGAACTTTACTTAGGATGCATTTGATCCTTAAATTTTGATACACAGGAGGGATCTCTTTTCTCTGCCTCCTCTCTGCCACTGTATTTCTTCAAGTGTGCAAAATCTGTAAGGTTTTATTGATTTTTCCCTTGTTGCTCAGTTTGAAATAGAAAAGGTTGAGACAGGCTCTAGGTGAACCAACCCACCATACATACAGGGACAAACCTTTTTTGCCTGGGGTATCAATTACTTCAAGGCTCCACATATATGCAATATTAAAGACATAATAAAACTACCTACCACGGAAAAGTTCATTGCCTTAGTGACCAATTGCATATGATAAATTTTACTTAAAATTGGCATAATTCTTGTAACATAAACACTGACACTAGTTATGAAAACAATCACAGTCAAAGCCAATTATACTGTGGGTTTGCAAGTATGATCACAACTGCTGTTTATGGTGACATAAATAATATCATGAGTTTATTTGAAAGATTATATGCAGATGGTTAAGAAGATTATGCGTGGCAGAACTCAAAGAGGAGCAAATTGCAATAATTTTCTTTTATGCATACCACTGGAAGTAGTATTACAACACTAAAAGTGAGCTGGAAGATTCAGGTAAATGACTGACCAGCTCTTTCCCATAATGTCAAATAATATCTAAGATGACTGTATGAAAAAAAATATTTTTACGTATTTATGTGTAAGGGAGTGTGAATGTCTGTATATAACTACAAGTGCCATGTTTTCCAGTTTGAATAAAAATGGTATAAAAAATGGATGATCTTTTAGAATATATTTCTTTCGGCCTTCTGGAAAGATTAAATATTAGCACTGATGCAGAGGAATTTGTTTCAAAGTGGTTTTAATAAAATTTAGAATTCATCTGGCAAAAAAAAAAAAAGAATCTTTGGTATAGGTGAATGACTAGAAATAGACAGACTCAACAAATGGCTATATGGCTTCATATTCATAAGGATGTTATCAAGTCTGATTTTTGCAATTAGGAGTTTTATCACTCCTACTTAGATTCTTGTCACCCATTATAAACTGAGATTAATTTAACAACATCAATTTATAAGCAACAAGATGTGTAGAGTCAGTTATCATGCAAACACTCACTTCTTCAGTCATTCCAGAGTGTCACTTGCACACATTTATTTTTACAAGAGCATAAAATGATCCCAACGTAGTTTATTACAAAGTGATAAATCATACTGTGGCTCTTACCACTCTGGCTCCCTAAGCAAGTTTCAGTACAACTTGAATAAGCATGTTAATGACTGTTATCAGTGGTTTGCTATTGTTTTGGTTTTTTTTGTTTGTTTGTTTGGTTGGTTTTTTTTGGTTTATGACTCTGTGTGTACATTTATCAAAATCAAGCCTACACAGAGTAGAGTATTTTCCTTGCTGTCCTCTGACAGCTTTTACACCCTACTATCTTGCCCAGCAGCACTTCAAAAAAGCCAAGTACAAAGAAGGTTTTAGTTTCACTTTAAAATGCCCAATTTAGCATGTTAGCTGAATGAAAACCTTGAAGGCTGCCAAGTTACCTTTGGAACATAACAGCTATACTGGAGATGAAACCTGGAGCTTTTCTTTGAAGCTGAGCTATCTGCTAAGTAGTCTTGACCATGGGTGTTCAAAACTCAGCCGAAAGCATGGTTTATCTCCCTTCCAGTTGTTTTGTATTCAGCAAGCTCCTGGGATGCTTTAGAATATTGTTTCATATTTAAACCTAAATTAGAAAAAGGGAACAGCCTTTGTAGAGAGGTAAACTTGATTTCAAAAACAACAAATTGATGACAAATAATATTCTGTTCAAGCACCGAAATCACAGGCAGATTTCACCAGAACCTCTTCTAATACGTCCTAGTCAGTTATTCTGAGGAATAACTGCACAGGAGAAAATGAAAGAGAAATACTATTACTCCCTGTAACTATTCCGGTCATGTGTGGTAGGATGAGAGGGAATGGCCTTAGGTTGCATCAGGGCGGATTCAGGTTGGATGCTAGGAAGAATTTATTCTCTGAAAGAGCGGTCAGGAGCTGGAATGGGTTGCCCAGGGAGGTGGTGGAGTCACCATTCCTGGCTGTATTCAAGAAACATTTAGATGTTGGACATGGTCTAGTGGGGAAATATGGGTGGTAGATGGACGGTTGGACTGGACGATCTTGGAACTCTTTTCCAACCTTGGTGGTTCTGATTCTTTGATTCCAACTACAGAAACACCAGAACTTCATACTTTCAGTTTTCTGATAAATGACTACAACTGTCAGCAATCAGGTAAAACACTGTGACTAGTTATGAAACTAAGAAAATGTATTTTTTAATAAGTAAATAAGTGCACATGACAGTTAGGAGAACACTTTATCATGTGAGTTCTTCTACAATGGCTATTTTTCTGTATTTCTGGAGTAATGCAGAAATGCAGTTCTGCAGTTCTGTTGGGACTACAGAAAAAAAAAATAAGATATTTAGTAAAGATTGGTTTTAAAAAAGAATCCTTCATGCACAAATATTATCTGTTATGTGGCTAAGAAGCCAGAACTGTTTCTAAAGATTCAAGACTGGAAAAAATTGGATCCACATATACGGTGGGTGGAAGAATTTGCATAAACAGCATATATTCACTTTAATAAAAATGTTGCCATCTGCTGTAAGAGTGGATATGAGTCACTATCTTGATGAAGTAAGAATTTTTGAGAAAAGAAATAGACAAACGTCATAAAGAAAATGAAAAAAGATTTATTTTCCCAAGCATTAATATCAAACAGCCTTCAGAAAACTGGGGCCATTCCAGAGATTAAGAGAGTTACCAGCCTTTGAACATTTAAAAAGAACTTGAAGAATGGCTAGGAACAATAGACTGGTCAGTCTAATCCTTCTTCATAGGTAAAAATCATTATGGATCAGAGATTACAAGTAAAAGTATTGCGCATCAGGTCAGTTTCAAAGAAAGTAGATATTGTCATTCTGTTCTCTTTGATGGATGGGATTATGGATCTGAGTAGCACACTGGTATAGCGCATTTGATTTAGTGTTTAAAAGTGGTTTACAGAAAAGGTTAACCTCATAAGTAATTAATAATAAACAAAGATTTAACCGAAACTGCAAAGAACAAATTAAAAGAATCAATTACCAGTGTAGGTACAAATATTTGAGGTAGTCTCAAGTGAGATTACTAGTGTATGCGCCTCTTGGCCAACACAATTTTCTGTCATGATCTTCAGGATATCTTCCTTGTTATCAAAAGCTGGGAAGGGATATGAGCCTTGCAAAAAGATAGCTTAAAAGGTCTAATGGCTCCACATGATCCAAACTTTATGAAACTCACATTTGAAAAAAAAAAAAAAAACCCACACATGAAAGCAGAATACATATGTCTACCACTAGTTCCTTAATATTAATAAGGTCATACAATAGACAGCAGGAAACTCTGGAAACTTTTGACATTCATTAATTTGGTTCTGAAAAAAAAAAAAAAAAAAAACAAAAAAAACTTTAAGAGCTTGGCAATTACTCTCTTTTCAGAAAAACAGGCTAGAAATCTGAAAAAAAAACTAACCATAGTCTGAAAAGGGGATCATGCAAATTATCCAGGTTTTTTGGTCTTTTAATGAAAAAAAATTCAACGTTTCACAACCTTTCACAATCCTATTGGAAAAAATGCTTTCAAGATTTAGTCATGATTTACAAAGCAGTTAAAAATCTACAACATAGATGTTATATATCTTATATATACATACACGCTTGCATTTACATAAACAGAAAATTAAATATATGAGAGTGATTAGTGAAGGCCATTGTTACATTTTAGCCACTCTTTAATTTCTGTAATCAAACTATTATCATGTAGCTAGATTCTACTTTCTAAGCTGAATGTCCAAGTAAAAAAAACTATGCACAGATTCTCAGCTGTGAAAAAATTTCAGAAGAGATCTCTATGTGTCTAGAAATGGCTGTCTTCAATATACTTATTTTAACCTGTCAGTAAAAATTGCTTAAAGATACAGCTCAAACTGAAACTCTGACTGCTATTATCTTGTCCATTAACTTAGTAAGAAACTCTCATATACTTATCACTAGGTTCAGGTGATTCAGCTCCAAATTCACTGGAGCTCTCTGGCTACATTCCTGACAAATCTTCCTTTCTGTTAGAAGACTCTCTTCTCCTTCCCTTTATGTCCTCGCTTCCCCTTCCCTTCTCCAAATTTTGGATGTACATGCTAATATTCCATCTACTCCTATCTAAATTTATTTACGTAGCCAAAGCCTTCATTTACTCTGGTCTTTAATCCTCACCAATTTCTGCACAGTCTCTTCTCTAGATATCCTATCTTATTGAAATTAAATATACATTCAGCCAAGACATACACATTTCTCTTTGCTTATAACTAAATCAATACATTAAATAATTCATAAAGATTTTAACCAACATTTCAGTCTAATTAAATAAGTATTGTATATGTTTTATTAGTTGGTATTCAGTTTGACTAATATCATCTTATTTAACTTCGTCTTATAGACATGATTCATTTAATTTGTTTCCATATTATTACTTCACTTACAAACTTATATTACTTATAAAAGCCCTGTAGGATGGGGACTAGGGGAAGGAGAATGAGAAAGTTTGGGCAAAAGTAGTACTTTTTTTCTTAAAGCCGTCGATACACACATTTTTTTTCCCCTAAAATGAAGGTACTTAAAAAAATAAAATCTAGGTAACTTTTTTTGGTTTAGTGTTACATTGAAAAGGTTTAGTGTTTCTATTTCATTAAGTAGGACTGCATGTTGAATGTGTGGAACAAATAGCAGCCATATAATCTGCCCTGAAATGATTTAGCAATGAATGCAATTGTGATTGAGGGGGGTTGAAGTTTTGAAGTTACAGCGATTCTGCAGAAAACTTGTGTGAGGCAATGTATAATTAAGAATTAAGACAGCAATTCTTCTTACTTCCATTTACTTTAGGTGATCATCCAAAAACCTAAGAGATTCATGATATATGAACACTCTTACGGATTCTTCCTCTGCCATTTTCTAGAGACCGCCACATGCTTTTTCAAAATAATATGCACAAGCACCTTACTAGTGAGAAACATGCATAAGAGCAGAAAACATTAATACCCTAATAGACACGATTTCTTTCTGGCCTCTCCTTACCCTAAAAGTAACAGGTCACATACCAGCATCACATAACAGTATCTCTTTAACTGCTGAGTTTTATAAAGGGGATTGTCAGGGGCTGAAAACCATAACCACAGCAGTATGGTTTTTCTTTACATTAGTCCTTTTCTCCTCTTCTACATTCAGCTCCTGGCCACTGTTAGAGCCCAGGCTCTGGCTTAGGTGGCTCCCTGGGCCCACTTGGGATGGTATGTTTGTTTTCTTGTTCCCAGTGATTTGGAGCATAATACAAGCTTGAACAATTACATGTTCCAGATAGTCCTGTCCAAAAATCTTTTTTACCCAAAATAAAAGCAAAAGCCCAAAAGACAAGTGAACACCGATTACAGCATTTCTTCAAGAGGCAAATTCCCAAACAAGAATGAAAATTAATCAAAGTTCTGATGATACCTAATAACACTGCTGTCACTGAGGATGATTTTTATTGTCCCTAATGAGCATTTTATAGATACTTATATTTGAGTAGTCTGAACCTTTCAAAATAAGAACCAGTGTTTTCCCTGGAGAAGAAGCATGATGCTGGATGCAATCTGTCAGTGTGTCGGGGCGTTTCATACTCCTACACTGTAGTAACAGATGATCAAATCCTCTTCTATGTTTCATGAATTGAAGGTGTAAGTCAATTTAGCCATTAAATATGTCAACATTCCTCTTATCTATCAGTTTCTTTGATTTTATAGATAAAGGTATAACTTCTATTGCAAGTAATTAAAAAGGAATAATTTATTTCATGATGTAGTTTCTATCACAGTCTGCTTCAAGCCTAAAATGAGGGCAACCACTAACTACAATTTTTGCTTTTCTAGCCTATTCTCTAAAAAGAGGAAAGTGATTTGTCTTTGATTGTTCATTTTCACAACAAGAATTATGATGTATTTCATATATTTATATACAGCTAGTCATGAAAATAGAACAATCCAGGAATCTGTCCCTTTCCCTCTACTATCATGGAAATATTAAGTTGCAGATAGCTTCCTCTCTTGTCTATTTTAACACTGAAGAATGAGAAGATATCCTCTCAGAGTTCCTTCAAAACACAGTTTGTTTTATCAAAAAGGATGCTTCCACTGACAAAGATTAGAAGAATTGAATGCCCCTCATACTAGCAACACTAATAGCAATCTCCCAGTCTTTATCTTTTACTTGTCTTGTATCTATTTCCTTTCCTATAAACCGCTTACAGCCAGATCACCGTTGTTGTCTTTGAGCATCATGTTTAACTACATAAATGCAGCGCTATGTTTATCCATAGCATTTCTGTGAATTTCTTTTGCTAGTCAGTCATCACGCAGCACTTTACAGTACAACTTTGTCAACTTTTGTTACAACTTCACTTTGTCTACACATTCTCGCTCAACATTCCCAGACAATTCTAGATAGGAAAAATACAGACATACATGCTCAGATGGGAGCATGTGCCTAATTTGCACTCTGCAATAATTCTTGCTAATTAAAAAAAAAAAAAGTTTAACAGGAAAAAATACCATGCACTCATATGACAAAGTAGCATTATACCCATATAAGGCAGTGCATTTTAAGGCACCTGGTTTTGATTCGGCACTTACTGGATCTTTTGATTCTGTGCAGATTGTAGACAGCAATGCTGCTCCTGCTGCTTTTTGCTGTGAAATGCATCCCCTGGCTTTGTGATATTCCCTGAATGAGCTAATCACCATTTACCCATCCTGCAGCAAATCACCATTCTACCCTCTTTAAAAATGTCCTGCCAAATACAGGGACACCTAATTTACTGTATATTATTATTAAAGTTGAGGAAGTGCATAGGAAAGACAGGAATGTTAAGTCAGATCTCAGGACACCATAAAGATGTGTGAGCACTCCCTGAGCTGAGCCTGGTTGGAGAGGAACAGCAGTTCCTAGCTGAGGACAGCAGTATGTACAGGCACTATCAGTTGGATGTCCACCGAGAGTGCTCAATTGATAAACGAGCAGCTCTTCCTCTTCACATTTTTAATCTCTAAAATGCAAGCCCAATTTCTTAAGTGGAATGTATGACAGTGGGTTTATCTATATATTTGGTACAAGTAAGACTTGCGACTCTGCAGTTCTTAGCTAAAAGGAAAAAAGACATAAAAAAAGAACCCACTTGGTATGTGACAGTATACTTCTGAATGAAAGTACCCTTCTGCATTTTTATAAGCTTCTCTCAAGGAAGAAACATAATAGCCTCCTTGAATGTGTAAATGTGTGCAGTCATACTACAGCTTTCTCAGATCTCATAGTACACGTTCTTCCTAATAAACGGTCAGCAGGAATTTTGGGATTGCTTTGCACATTTGAATTACGATGTGGAGAGCTGCTTTGCTAAAAGATGGGGTATTTTCATTTTGTGAAGGAACCATTTCCAAACCAAAAAGTATTAGATTTTTAAAGCAGCTAATTAACATATGCTTTTCTTCCTCCCAGAAAACTCTGAGTAAGACATTCTGGAGAAACAGTCTCTTTCAAGGCAAACAAGTTTGCTGACATTATTCTGGGCCTCCAGCTTCCCATTACATCCTGAATATTTTTCCCTGTTCCCTGCAAAATGGATTTGTTTCCAAAAGAGAAACACCTGTGTCACACACCTAAAAATTATACACAATTTTTGAACTCACTGGGCCTGCACTTTCCATAGCTCACTAATTGGTACTTAAGAGACTGCTATTGTGCTTTCTGACTGTCTTCTACGCACAGTCAGCTGGAGTTTAAAATAAATCCTGTTAAGTTTTAGGCATGGATGATTACTTTCTCATTTTTAGTTCTAAATACACTGGTTGTTGCTCAACTTATTCTGTCCTTTGTCCTTTCCGTTTTCTACAGCTTTCCACTTATTTTCCCCCCACCTCCTAGTGGGAATCTCAACTGATCGGCCAGAATTCAGCAGAAATAATAAACCTGAGGTAAGATCTCCAGCAAAAGATCTCTGCCCAAGTGCGTGACTGTGGATGCTTGGAACTATGCCCAGGAGGAACTCAACGCATGCTGTGGCCCCTCGCCACTGGAAGGCAGCGACTGCTCACATCCGTGGCAACCTGCAATAGCTCCCCATTGGGATCCACACAGCCCGCAGCTCCTGCAAGAAGGGGAGGTTCAAGAGCGGGGCCAGACAACAGCAGCTCATCCTTTTCTATTCCCCAGGGTGATTCCATGGCAAAACAATGATGACAAAGGTCCACCTTCATACTGTGGCTGCCTGTTTCAGATAACATTGCTACAGTTCTATGTCAGCCAGGGCAGGGGGTGCAGGACGGGTTAAAGATTACATAGCAATTCTGCTCAGATGCTGATGCTCAGAAATGTGTCTGGAGACAAATATGATTTATTGACCTGTGTTAAAATGATGCACTACTCATCTGATGCTATCACCACGTGCAAATCTTCTGGTGTCCTTATGTATGAGAGGGGATGGTCAGCCACTAATAACTCCACTTTCAGTCTGTGTGAGCTCCAAAAATACTGCTTTCTCTAGGCCTGCCAAAATTACTATTTAGGTATATATACAACACAGAGCATTTTAAATGCATGGTTTAACCTTAAGACTTACTCTCACTTCAGCTATGTCAGTTTCCTCCAATTACACATAATGACCTCTTTGAGACAACAAAACTGAAGTTCAAAAGCTTGCACAAGGAGCTTGATTAGGGTTCTTGAAACATGTTGTGGCTGTAGTTGTCTGGAACTAAGTATGAGGCAATCAGGAGGCAAGAAGAGTATATGCACAGTATAGATCACATGTCCAATGTAACACTGATCCCTGATGCAAAGGGAGAAGATTGAGAGCAAAGCAGAATGCAAGTGAACAATGCACTGTAGTGTATATCCACAGAGGGCCTAAGGTAAAGAGTGCACTGGCAAATTCAGCAATGGCGTTTCCTAAGCTGTGTGTGTTTTTTTTTTTAAGCCACTATTTCTTCTTGCTAAGTATGACTGCAAACCATTCAGATTTTGCATTGCTATATACAAACTACTCTGAAATCCTTGATGTGTTCTGTGAATTCACTGACTCCTTGTACCTACCTAAAAGTAGCAGACCTGAAGAAGTCCCTTTTAACCTGCAAAGAGCAACTATAAGTGTCTCAGAACAAATAAAGCAGATTAAATGCTCTTCAAATGGACTATGATTACAGGTGTTGTGAACGAAAATGCCTCTTCTAAGGGCAGCAGCATGGGTACAGAACTGTAAACAGAGCACTGCAGACCTCATAGTCAACATAGCTGGGAGGCATTGTGGAAAAGTGCTTGTGTTGTTCCACACTGCTTCTGCCTCAACACCTAACTCCTGGTGTTATTCACCTGAAGAAACTTGTGCAGAAAATGCAGCTGCAGCTGTTCACTGGAAAGGCAAGAAGAATAAGGCTTCTTTTCCTTACCATATTGGTTTCCATTTGCATATAAAAGCTTGAGTGCCTGCCCTAACAGCAGTAAAACAAAACAAAAGAAAGCACACATAATATGGGCAATCAAAATTCACTGCACATCTGAGATGAATTTCAATCCCAGGGTTAGATTGCAGATGTTCAAGTTTGAGGTGGGTCATTTTAGCTTCATCAAAACACGCTTGTGCCTGTTTTCATATTAAAGGCCACTGTTGGAGGGGCAGGAAGAAAGAAGTGCCATTAGAAGCTATTTGCATAGTGGAAAAGGAACAGACACAATGTAAGAAGGAACATGCACCATACTGAGCCCTCAAAATGTACTCTTTGAAATTGCGGCTCTGTGTGGTTATATCATCTTGGCAGGCAAAAGAATCCTCTATGCAACAATCCATATTAGGAAAACTGTAAAAATTAGTAATGGCTCTGTTTATAGCTTCATTCTTCTGCACTTAGTGTTCTCCAGCCACAGCTCTATTTGCCACCACGTTTCAAAGATCAGTCCAGAATTTTTGATTATAGAGATTCCAAAAAGCTTTATTAGCCCTCAGATACCATGAGCTGTTGTGTTTAAATCCAAACATGATTATCAGTACTGTGCACAACCTTTTATGGGTACGAAGACTGTGTTTTAAAAAAGCTCTCCGTAGCAGGTTTTTACCATGTAACAATTTAATCGACTGGTGAGTGGATATGAAGGGGAATAACTGCTGTTAGTAATAGTACAACATCTTTTGGGGGAAATAAATTCATTTAAATGCTGTCTTTAAAACTTTAAGATATATGCAAACTTTTCTACTTTGAACTATTCTGTGTTTTTCATGCTTTCTGGTTCTGTCAAGTAGTTGAAGGAAAAGCACAATTAAATTCTTCATGCTGTGGACATTATCCACTGTTATGTATCTGCACTGATGTGATTGATACAAATATAGATTTACACGTTTATGTTGGTAGATTACAAGTTTAGATGAACCGGGCAACTGTGATGTATGAAACAGGAGGCAGAAGAGCTGAGGATAAAGTTACCAATGTGTTTCACAGTGTATCAAAAAGTAGCTGTAACATGGGATTACCCAAAGCAATCTGTAAGAGGGTGTGCATCTGCAATACCTGAGTTGAAAACAAAAGGGCGGGACTGGTGATGCAATGACCTTTTAGAATAGCAGTTTTGCAAGCCAATGATCCATATCCATTTCTAAAGCCCCCGTGAGTTTAGGGTTTAAGTAAGTGATGATGATTACTCTTCATGCATGTTTTACTGACGCTATCACCTACATATCCCCTCTGGATAAACACAGACAACTATCAATCCGCTAATTACCACAAGTTGAGAGACAACAAATTCCCAAGCTCTCATACTTCTTGCATGGTGTCCTTGCTAAGAACTCTGCTACCAGCTGGGTGGTGCAGTGAAAACCATCACCCATGCTGGATCTCTAGAAATGCAGGTGCCTATTATGGCAGTAAGAAACTTAGACAATTCCCAGAACTAGTTGGGAGCTGGAAAAGGACCACTTCCTTTCAGTAGATGCAGACGGAGGACAGGAAATCTTTCAGCTGTTTTGAAAAATCCATCTTTCTCTAGACTGTCTTTCTCTGCACATGAGCAGACACACGCTCCTTGGAAGAAGAACTGAGCCAACATTTCAAGCACTGTGATGCACAATTCCTTGTTCCTTCAAGGAGCCTGATAAGCTACCACAAGTGTGCTGGATGAAGAGTGGTGGCTGGATTCACCAAACCATCCCACTAGTCAATTCAGGATGGACTCCATGATGTCTGAATGAAACACTGATGTTTCCTCAAGGAAAATTTACCTTGATAATGCTTATGTGCATGTGCATTGTTCAGAGACCCCTCAGAGCCAGAATGTCAGCAGAAACCTACTCCATTATCTCAAGACACAAGCTTCGCAGACCACAATGGCTCCAGCTGGCTCAGGCCAGATGTACTTATAGATACATTTCACCAGTTTCATTGCTATCTAGGCACACAGACAAGAAATAATTAACATTAACTTGACAGTTAATTTAAAAGCCTGTCAGCCAGTTCCTTAAGTACAGTAAGTGCAAACAATGGATTACTCTTTGAGGTGGCATGTGCAGTTTGCATGGCTGCACATCTGCCCTCACAGATCCCTGTAAAAGGATTGTAGGTTGTTTTTTTTCACCTTAGTTGTTCCACATTCTATAAAGACTCAACAAAAAAACAAGTGCTGATGTTTTGCCTCATAGCTGCCTTTTTAGTAGTCTGGAAAAAGTGTTTTCTGTGTCTCCAGAGTAAACATCTGAATGTATAAAAACCAGTTCACTCCATCTTTTGCTTCATTCCGAAGCAAATAAAAGTCTTTAAGATAAAATGATTCGCAAATATAATTGCAATAAATAAACCCAAACAAATAGCAGATATTTTCCTTTTATGCTTGAAAGAATACACTTAGGCTCCACGACCTAGTAAATGCAAAAAAAAAAAAAAAAAAACAAAAAAACCAGCCTGCAGCAGTCTATTTTGAAAAAAGCATTTGGTACCATCTGAAAAAAGAATAGTTTATTCAGTTTAGTCTCCACCCACAAAGAAATACTGATGGCTTTTTTAATTGCCTTTAGAGTATTTTAAGACCCTGATTTACAGTGAAGCCCATAAAAGCCAATTTCCTTTACATTTTTGTTAAGGAAAAGGGGGGGGGGGGGGGGGGGAGTGAAAAGACAATTTCAGGAGCACAGTTATGCAATACTGTTGTTGAATATCAGAGGGGAAAAAAAAAAGTAGTTTATTAGAGGCCACAAAGCCACTGGAAGGACAATAAGATTTCACATGTGCAAGCAATCAGAGTAGGAGTTTGCCTCTGATGGTGACAGTTTGGCCTCTCCTGGATAACACACCATTGGAAGAGAAAATATAAATGAAAGAACTGTTGCATGCAAAAAGACAACAGCAGAATTTAGAAGAAAAGTTTCAGAGTAGTCCTCACAAAGGTGACACTGAAAAGCTTCAGTGTATAAATAAATGCTTTTATTTCAGTGTTTAAGTGTTGGCTGTTTCTATAGCATGATTATTTGTATAATTGCTTCATGTACCTGGTACTAATTTATCTTCATAGCATATTGACCTTGTATCACTTTAAACTTTGCACAGCCATTAAAAGATTATGATGGCACTTTGTAAACCAGCTTTCCATCAGATTTTTCTCTTCCAAGCAGGCTTTTGTTTTTCATTATTTGCACCTCAAGGTATCTCTATTTGTCCCTCTGTCCAAATACACTAAGGGCTTCCCAATGTGGGTGTTGTTTTTACTGCCTGAAAACAGGTGTAGAAGGACAGTAAATCCAAGCCAACAGCAACATTCAAGACCAATTTTCATTCAAAGGCAGAGCATATTTTCCAGTTGTTGAACATCAGTTTGAAGGCTGCAGGAATATGTTAAAATTTGAACACTCTAGAGACAAATGTCAGTGCCAAAACTCCTCTCCTACGCAAAAGCAAACCTGTACTTTTAAAGTCTTCTGAAAAAAAAAATTGACTTATTTTCACTTTCTCTTTAAATTCTATTTTCAAGCACTGCTTTTCCTCTGCAGGAAAAAAAAATTTTGAAAGTAAATGCATTATTTTGTTACTCTTCTGGCAGCATCTTCCCTTTATTTTATAGTCCATGTGAAAACAAAACAAAACAAAACAACAACAAAAAACAAACAAACAAACAAAAAAAAACAGGAGCAATTCTTGCTTAAAGAGCATTTCTTTTTATCTCACTTCCTTACCAGTCTCTCCAGCTCCCACATTGCCATGCTATACAACCATCTATAGGTCCTAGCTACAGTAAAGAAAGCCTGTTTTGAGCCTGATTTTAATCTGGATCAGTTTTTCACTCCATTTTTAAAATTAGATCCATAAATAGAAACTGTGGAACTGAAGAGGAAATGTGAGATTTCAAAAAAGTGGCTGGTGAAGACATTTTTCTTTGCCCTTCTTCCCACTAAAAGACATGTTCAGATAACCACAGATTTTGCTTTTTTTTCAACTATTTTAATACATTAAAAATGCTATTATATAAAATTATTTGATTGACGTGACACGTTTGCGTGCCTCAGAGAATACAAATGAGAAAAGCAGTAAAATTATCTCAGTACAAGTTGATTTATGGTCGATATATACTTTTTGTAGAGTTCACACAGATCAACATTATCATTTGCTACTTTCTACTGTACTAACTCGGAAGGAAGTAAAAGGCAAAGATTGTAAAGCAGCAGTATTACTATTTTAAGACATATTTCTCCTGACACCCCCAAAAGAATGATGAAACACTGAGACATTTGTGAAAGAACTGTTTCATGTTGCAATAGGAGAATGTTAGAAACAGGATATGATTTGGATAATTTAACAGTTGCCAAATAAGATGATTAAAAATATATTCATCTGAAGACAGTTCTAGTTCAAGTTTCTCAATGTATTTATCCTTGCTTTTAGCTTCTCAGATATGATATCTCTTTGGGCCAAGAGGAGGGGATTTCAGTGACAATCAGTCCTACATGGTGTGAAATATGAGACAGAGATATCTTGTAATAGTGGGTAATGCTAACTGCAAAAATATGAGCTGTAAAATTTAATCTTAAATTACTTTATACTGCTAATGTTTAAGCCAATTCATTACAGCTGCACAGTTCTGGCACGGAGCACCTTGTTACACTGAGCCATTAACTCCTCACTCTCTTCGTCATATATCCAGAAGATATGCATCAACCATCCTCCAAAAGGAGATGTGGCTAAAAAAGTGCAGAGAGAGCTCTTTTTGTTCTCATCAAAGTGAACACTGTTACTAAGTCCTACATAATCGAAGTTGAGAAGAAACTCTGACTTGTATCTCTGTAGGGATTATTCACTTTCTATCTGCAAGACAAGGAAAGCACAATTGACTTAAGTAGAAGGATGTCACTAATGGTACAATTACTTTAATTCATGGAGCTACAGATTAAGTGGATGAATGTGGTGAATTCATGTTCCAAAAAAATACAGCCATTCCTCTGTTGGTGATGGTCCTGTGCTCAAGACATGGGATTTGCGGCAGAAATCTATACTTCCTCTCCTGCTGATGATATAACAGATGCCCTGCTCAAGAAGAAAAGCAGACCCAACATAGCCCCATCTCCTACATTCTAAGAGTTCTTCTATAGCACAATAAATGGAAAAAAAAAAAAAAAAAAAAGAGGACTAGAACTCATTTTGTGTAAAAATTACATGAAAAAGACTCCTCAATGAGAGCTCGACAAAGTCATAATAGAAAAGGCTAGATCACTATTTTGAATGCACGAATAACTAACGACATGAAAATTAACAGAAAATGAGATAAAGGAGAACCTCAAATTACTTTGTATGGAATTATATGGAATAGCTCATAATGCACTGCAAGATTTGAGATCAGCAGCTCCTTAAAACAAATGGAATGTCACGAGGTAAACTATTTAATTTCAGTAAAATATTTAATATAACAATAACTTGTTCTATAAATGGAAAAGATGGGGATTAGTATAGGAAATATCAAATGCCAAAGGACCTCACTAGAGAACAGACGATGACAGGTCATCCTGAGCAAACAGCTGTACTGGAACGAGATCAGTAGCTGAGTTCTCCAAATTTTCTTTTAGAATCAATCTTATTTAATAATTTTACAGCTAAACTTGGCACAAAGATGTTGGATACTAATTGCATTTCTTCATAATAAAATGTTGAATGGAATCGATAAGAGTGGGAGATATGGAGATACAATGGAGGAAAACACAGATTGCATTGAGGATGGGACACAGGTATGAAATGAAATTACATATTACGAACTGCAAGCTTTTATGAGCTAGTAACAATAATTTGTTTCTATTCTCATTTCTAATAGAACAGATAAATATAAGTGTAGCAGTGTATCACAGGGAAATTTAAGATTCTCTGTGTAGAACTGATTTTTAGATACTGTATAACATACTCATGGAAAAGACAAATGCAAACATGTATCACACAAGGTATTTCCAGCAGAAATTGACAAACAGTAATACAGCCACTTAACAGATGAGACCTTAAATCTTAATTTTACTCATACTTCTGATAAAAGCCATCTTTACAACTAAAAAGAATTTATCTTAGATTGAATGAGGAGAAAGACTGCTGAAGTGACCAAAGGAATACAGAGCACATCTTAAAACAAGAGTCTGCTTTGCCTTTGTGTTTCACTGTAGAAAAATGGCTATAAGGGAATTGAATTGTCTTACTGCTATCTTAAGAGAGAAAGACTAGTGGGAGGAGCATTTATGCATAATAAAGAAATAAAATATGGCCCAAACAGATAAGTACAAATTGACTGTGATCAATTCCAAGATGGGAATTAGAAGACGGGTTTTATGTTTTAGGAATGGGAGAAATGACGGCTAAGTGTCTGCAGGTCTCAATAACTGCATAGGTATATTTTTTTTATTTTTATTTTTTTGTGTGTGTGAGAGAGAGCACAGCAAAAATTCTACAAACTTCAGTGTCACAAAGCAGTTGACCAAATCTCCATACCATTCAGAGAGGTGTAAAGGGGTAACAGAAGCAGTGATACTGTCTGTTTTACAACTCAATAAATCTTCTCAATCAGCATATGGAGATCTGTCAGTAAGACTGATGAAGATTAACTCTGGTTCTTCATTCTAATACCTCTGATACTTCATTTTAATAATAAGTTATTTTAGCTGGAGCACGTTCTTACGTTGCTGTTTATGATTAACTCCTATTTCTATCAAACAAAAAGCTCCATCCATGATGAAATTTCAGATCTCTTAAAACTCCTTTGTTTCCTCCCCTTCCACCCTTCCTCATGAGAAGTAAAAATATTTTGAAGAGTTGGCCACCTGTTATCATTTAATTCACACCAAATATAGTCGCAGGCAGCCAGGAAGGCTGCATTTTGCACTGCTCTTGGTAAACAATGGTGGCAGAAGAATAAATGGAGCCTATCCATTTACGTTGGTTTCAGTTCATGACTTCAGAGTGAGATAGATCAGAATGTCAGAAGTACATATGAGCATTCTGCCCCTAGTTTTTTGACTACTGCTTACTCTGACAAACTGGTTTTGACTCACAGATCACCTCTCTAGTGAAAAACTTGATACAGCTCAAATGAACAAAAAAGTAACTGGCTTCAATTTATAGCTAGCATGAAATGTGTTGTTATTTAGCAGAGGAAGGGGATAAACCAAATACAGAAAGAATGTAGAACATAAAATGTATTTCAGTATCTCATAATAATGTTTAGCAGATAATTGCAGTCATCCAAAGAGACCGTACTTCTTAGTCTTCAGATCTTTACAAGGAGTCAGAGACTGTCCATGGATTTTTAACTGCCCTACCAATTGTCTAAGAATAACCAGCCCACAGAAGTGTTAAAAAGCCAGTCTGAGTCATTCAGTAGAACTTTGTAACTCATGTGGATGAGCTACAGTATCCTTGATCCTGTGCCTATTATTCTGCCCTTTCTTGATAGCATTACTAGCCATTGAAGCTTTTTTTTTTCCTAATGAACAGAAGAATTTAGTCTGCAGGAGCACTGTACTATGGTTCATAATTGAGATGCTTCCCCATACTTTATATTTTGATCATGCTTAGCTACACAAGGGCAATAGTCAAGTTAGCTTAATAATAGCCAGAAGAAATGCCTCTAATCCAATTGGTCACAGGGCACATATCACCAAAACCAATTTCTTTATAATTAAAAGGTGCTTGCAGGCACAGTGAAAGCTTGGAAGTTGCCCAGGGATTTTGGGGGAAGTGTGGGGATTTTTTTCCCATAGACAGCAACCACACTGAAGCAATTTCTGAAACACACTGATAAGCTTTGCCTTTGAATTTACATTAAAGAGCTCAATAGTCACTACCTGTGAGAACAGCTCATGCTTCTAAACTGACTTGTGTCCTGTAGAGATTATGGACACAAGGGCTCCAGGAGATTAGCATGTCACTTGGTTTAAGTGACACCCAATCCATTTTATTGACATGGCCTCTATCCTGCAAAACAAGCACTTTTTAAGTGAACCGTAATGAAAATTTTGTGTTGCTTTACGGGCTAGTGTATAAAGGCTTTTCATAGGCAATTGCTAGCCACTATTGGCAGGTCTGTAAATGAAACCAGCAGCACTTGTTAGAGATGCCTTGTCAGTACATGTCACTGCACACTAACACACTAGAGCATGCCCAAAGGAACACTGCATTGTTTTTTAATTTTACTCAATCATGGTCACAGACCAAGGACTCAAATCTTCGTTCATTGCATCAGGCAAATTATTGCATTGTATTGTTATTATTAATTAATTATTATTTCAGTAAGGTATTGAATCAAAAGGCCACACGGGCCCTCAGCTTGATTTCCTAATTATTTTTAACAGTGTCAATGTAGGCCTTCACTGTAGAAAGAAAATCAGTATAGGTGAAGAGTTCTCTCACCTTCTTTTTTAATACTATTCCAGGCATGGGGTATGGTTTGGATGCTCCACTTGCTGCCGAGGAGCTACATAGTGAGAATGAAAATAATTATCAAATGAAAACTGTGTACTAGCTTTGAAAGCCTGTCTGCCAGCTACCTGGCCTCCACTATTCTGGGGAAATAAGCTTTTACTAATAATTTGGAAAACAAATTTTTCATTCTTTTCTCTTCCTTTTCATCTGTAATGTGTCGAGGCTGATGCAATGCATGAAACTATGCTATGGCGTTGATAAAAGAAAACAACACACATACACAAAGAGACAAATTATCTTTGGAAAGTTCTATATCAAAAACATTAACTATGGAGGACTAAAATGTAGTGACATACATTAATACAAAATGAAAGCAATGCAATATATTTTATGCTGAACCGTTTAAGGAGAAGTATAAAATTATTAAATATGAAGATGAAAAATGAGTATAGGTGGCCTCTTTCAAAACATCTGTCTTAAATCATCAGGACTGACTCTGCTTACTTCTTCTTGTGAAGCAAAATAGAAATCTTCATTTTGGCTACCGAACTCACTGCCAAATATTAAAACCGAGGACATCCAAGTGGATTCCTCCCAGTTCTGTAAATAACATGAGAAGTGTCTCAGATCATCACCAAGCCACTGCAAATGGTGGCCCTATGAGGAGCAGGAAGTTTGGCACAGCCCCGCACCACCCATGCCAGCCTGAAGGCAGACTACGTGCTTAGCACAAACACCTCAATAAAGTAGGAACTACTCCAACCAATCGATCAGAAGCAAAACAAAGTTAATCAGATATAAAATTGTTTTAACTAATCACCGTCTTATTTTAGAGCTTCTCTGATTCCCTGCACTACTTACTGCACTGTACAGTAGTAGAGGAAGCATGCACGTGGTGCACTTATACCTTGACCAAAAATATTTGCGTGAGTTTTCTGAAAGACTCTCACTCTGCTTTTGCTAACTAAAATCTTTATTAGCAATCAAAATTGAAGAAATCCAGGGCTGACCTTCCTCATGATTTTCTGAAAGAAAAAGTTTCAACAGAGCACCAACACTGGGCAGGCCTCTCACAAGAAACCGAGTGAAATGCTTGGTCACTGAAAATTAAGGCAACATAACTTCTAGTTGACATCTTCAGCATTTGCTTTGGTTTTCCTTAAATCTTTTCTGACACTGCAACTTATTTTTGACTATTATACAAGGTATTGCAAATAACTCAATAATAGATGTTAAGAGAGAAAATTGTGGAGGAAAAAGTTGTGTGTGTGATTGACATGCAGGCATCATTCTTCCAAGGCAGTATTACTTCTAATTTTTTAATGTCATGAGATTCTTAACATAGATGACCAAAATATTTACCACAAATGCAAATAATGTAAATGTAAATATCTGGATCACAGAATTCCTTCTGCTTTTGAGAGCCCCTGTGTGAGGCTTTCTGAAGACTGATTAAAAACAACCCCAAATTTATTAAAGGGTGTGAAAAGTACGATTGGTGCTGCACGTGAAAGTCAGCCTACCACACTTCCTAGCTGCTTGGTATTCAGGTTCTGCAGATCACAGCAAAATGTCTTCCCTCGGTTGAGCCAACTCGCTGTCACTACATTTGTTGTGGCTGAATTCATGTTTGCTTCATTGCTTCTGCTCTTATTTGAAAGAATGGAACGTATCTTTTCAGGGACACTGAACAATGAAAATCCTGCTTTATGGAGAGGTCAGAGATAAAAATTTAAGTAAATATGAACTAACAGGAAAAGATGTTCTTTTTCTTATCTCACTTCTATGTAATTTCCTTACCATGCTGCATGCTTTGTGGTACTTATTATTCCTTGTCACAGTTATTAAATAACAGAATACTTGTCCTTCTTGGTCAGCTAGTATGAACATTTTTATCTGAACAACCATTGTTACAGCATTTGTGTCATATAAAAATATCTATTTCCGAAACAGTAGTTCCTCTGACTTAGAATAAACTTATGTTTGAATAGCACATCAGAGCATCCCTCTCATGCATTACTCAAAAGATAGCATCACAGAATCATTTACAGGCTACAGATTTAAAAAAAGAAAAAATCAGTTAAATGTCAGGACAGAGTATGTTTAAGGCAGTAAGACTTTCATGCACAGTGCTGGCAGAATTCTCTGCACTTTTCGAAGCTTGAATGCTTAAAGGAATGCTTCTCTGATGACATTTGACACATTCCCAAGACAGGAAGAAGGAAAGAAGGAAAGCAAGGAAGGAGAAAGGAAGGAAGAAAGGAGAAAGATGGGAATGAAGGAAAGGGAGAGGAAATGGGGGAGAGGAGGAGGAGAAAGGAAAGGCAGAAGAAGAATTAGAAAAGTGGACTGGAGACTCGCCAAGACAATATTAGTAAAAACCTTAGATGAATCACTGCAAAACAATGAAGTAAATATCTATTCGTGGTTGTTATCTTTCAGATCCAGGATATCTCATTATCAGAAAATTTGCTTAAAAAGATGACTTAACCTTGTTTTACATCAGCAAGACCTCTTACATCAGGCACATGATAGCAGTTTTTCTGACAAGTATCTGAGCTTCCATAAAATTGTATGCTACGTCATGAGACCAACTGACTTATCTGTAAACTCTGTTGAACTTGCACTGTGTATTACTACTTGAGATCACCAGGCTTCCCTGATGACCAGTTATATATGAGTAACAGGTAGATATCTTTTCCTTTTGAGTTATGTTTTCTTTGACTGTACTGCTTTCATTCTACTACAGCCATGCAAACAAATACACCTGTGCAAACGTGCACTTCTACAATTTTGGCCAAGGTGAAAGTAGATATAATTGCACTTGCTAGCTGAATGGTCTAAAACAATGTTCTCTTGCATCGCATTGACACTATTTTCAAAAAATACATAAACTGTATTATCTTTAAAAAAATCAAAAAGCTAAGAGAGAACAGCTGTAAGTTACAGAAGAGTAAATATTAAAGTGCATCTTTAACTCAAATATTAATAATGTTTGTAAACCATATTCAAAATTCTAAATAATGATAACAATATTTTATATTTGCAAGAGATTTATATAGACAGTTACAAAAATAATAACAGTTCCCACACTTGCCTTTGCTACATCACATTCCAACACAATTGATAGCTTAGAACACTTTTTTTCTCAACATATTTCCTAGAGTGCATAGTATGTGTTGGTCAAGAGAAAAAACAAATACAATATACTTTTCAAATCATGTAAATAAATAAGCATGAAATTAAATGAAATAACAATCATTTGTAACATTGAGAAAGAACAAAAGCTTTGTACTGATGTGTCTCTTAATAAAAAATGTGTTCATTCTGTTGAGAAATTGCAAGGAACAATAAGGGATATTTATTCAAAGCTCTCAAGGACAATCTACTTTTGTGTGGTATATACATTGCCCTTTGTAGTATCTTCCATGTATTTCTGAGTTTACTTTAAAAGGATTCCTTGCAAGTGTTTTTACTTACTGAAATTAAAATACACACATATACACAAACAAAAGTAAGAAAATAACAAAATAAATAACAAAACCTAGCTTGTCATTGACTCCCCAGTAAAGAGATTTTGTAGGAAACATTATATTAATCTCTGCATTTACCACAGCCATTCAAAATACATAGACTGCCTCTATAAATAAGAAGCTTAAGAGCAATGAATATTAGAAAACAGTAATAAACTTTGAAAGCTAATGCTCGTGAAATTTACATGACAATTTAAAATCTGTCTCCATAGATATTATGTCATCTTGTAATATTCAAAAAGCAGGGTTTGGGTAAAATGTTATTGGATCCTTCATGTTAAGACTGAAGCAATAATGGCCACAGAAGGCTCAGAAAATCTCAGCTTTGAAAAGCATTAATAAAGGGCCAGAGACCTTACCGTGCTACATTGCATTCTTTTACACTGTAATTATTAGAAGCTTTGTTCACCTACTCTGGCATTCCATTTCTCCCCACAACGATTTCCCTTTGAAGGACCAAATACACACTTTGTATTATGTGGGAATTATAAAGCATTATGAATTATAAAGTAGCTGTTATTCATGAAACTATTATCCAGATATATTTGGCAACTATCTATTTATTTGATCAATACCATAAATGTAAATTCTGCTCTGAAATAACCTCTTCAGGAATGAAGGAGAGCTCATTTACAAGACTGCATTACAAGATCACATCAACAAAAAATCATAGATATCTAGTGATATCTCCATTGCAAAAGACTCTTTTTCTAATTCATTGCCAGGTGAACTGCATAAGACCATATAAATTAATTGCAGAGAATTTTGATCCTCCTCCACCCCAAACTATTATAAAATAGCAAATCATTTCTCCATGTCACAGCAACTCTTCTATAAAGGGTTTGATCTCTACATACCAAAGTCCTCCTTGACTTTACACAAGGAATACAGAACATGGCTGATGGAGTTGATGTGGGCAATAAGATCCATTTGAGAACTGGCATCTCGGAGAGCCAGCCTCATCTTTTTGGAAATACAGGCCTGTGGAAGCCATGACATTAAGTCACTACTTTACTCAGGGAAAGCTTTTCCAGATGTCTGAGCTGGGGCAGTTCAAAGAAAGGTAATAAGGTGGACAGAAGGATGGAGATGAGGTATGTAAAGTCAAAACATGGCAATGAATAAATAGGATTCAGTTTTTGTTTTCAAAATCAGTTCCTACACAGCTATAATCCACAAGCAAACTTAACACCTTAGCAATGTGAACAACAGGAATTCATTCCAGGAGTAAAAAGAGGGTGGGGTGACTAATATATTCCTTCAGTTGTCTAATACACATAGGAAATCACTCTGCTTGATCTGAAACATCTTTTGACATTGTTGTGCTCATGCTTATAAGACAGGCTCTTATCTTCATCCAGTGCATACTTGAGAATGGTCTACATATTTCTTTAAAAATCTGTTGTAGAAAGGAAAATAAGAATTAGCCAGAAAATCATTCCAGAACATGCAGTTATTCAGAACTACTGAGATTTTTCTTTTTTATTAATTCTTTGTTCTTCCATGGAGTGAGTAGAATGTGTTACAAGGAAGAGACATAGGAGAAATCATTTTTCTTAAGGTCTCTTTTTTCACCAATTAAGCATCAATGGCTTAGAGATATCTGCAGCCAAATGGCAAACATCCTCATCTTATGCAAAGCTACATACAGATTTCTTATCAGAAAGAAGGTCTACATAGTGAGCCCCATAATTCCTTAAAAACTGTGCAAGAAGGAAGCAAATGAGATAGGAAAAATGTTGTTAAAATTTACAATAGTATTGATAACACTGTAAACAGCTTCAGGAACTTACAGTTTATTATTTATTCATTATTACAAACAAAAAGTTACTAACTGGTCTGTATAAATTGTTTTTAAATGTCAGTCTTCATTAAGATTCAATCTAGTTTGAATCAACTTTCTGAGCCATCTGCTTTTCAAAGGGAGAATTCCAGAAGAAGAATATTTTTGCAAGATTTGTATCATGCCAAAATAAAGAAATAGTGGGAATCTTTCATGGAGCTTAATACAGCCTTGCTGCTACTCTCACAAGTCTCTCATCATGAGGTAAAGCCAAGAAAGCCCAGGAGAACAGCAGCAGGCAGCACAGGGAATATGGGAGCTGTGTCGCCACAAGACAGATTATTTGAAGGAGAACTCTTACACTTCAGTTATCCTTAGTTTAGAAATTCCGTAAGATGATCTCAGCTCTGCATCTATGTTAACATGATATCTAGACAAAACTGCTGAGAAGACATTGCAGTTTCAGGCAACTTTTTCTTCTCCTTTCAGAAAACTGGTCTACAGAAGTTACTGATTTCTAGTATGTTCTTATAAACTTTCTCACATGATTTGTCAAGAAATAAAAACATGAGAATTCAGCTTCACTGAGATTTCAAGATAACATTAAATGCAATTTAAAATAGCATTTGGACCCACTTGAACTTAATTCAGTATCAAAGTGCTATGTGAGAATTTGAAACTAATGGAGTGATAAAAGTGATGCACTGGAAGTGGAAGGAAAAAGAGAGAGAGAAAGGAGATGAAACAGGAGGAGGAAGCGCTGATTTTGATATTCTGAAGTAACTTCAACCATCTGTAGGAAAAAGCTTCTGATAACTTAAACCGGAGTAAGTTAAATAAGCTATCTCACTTTCACTTCTTGGTGTCAATCAATCCAGAATATCTCCAGAACTGTAAGAAAATGATTCGGGACGGAGACTTCTATTGCATGTTACAACAGACATGCATCGCAGAAAGAATTAAAAGCTAGGAGTTTTAAATAGATCGATACTGTTTCTACAGGATGCTTAAAAATGATCGTTTTATAGTATTTTAGTATTTGCAAACCGCAGTCTGTAAATACATGAAAAAGTGTACTAAATTTACCAGTTTCAAGTAAATTCTTCAGAATATTCTCATAAGGTCTACTAGAAAAATCTAGAGTAGCCCCAAAGCAAATTTATTAATAAAAATTCTAGTTGCTTTTTAGCGTTTGATTTTATAATGGGAGTCTGTTTTTTATTGGATGTTTGCCCAAATCAAAGGTGATCAGAATCCAAGTCCTTTTACATTACCAAATACTCCAAAGAGAGAATGAGTTCAGAGCCTCACACTGCTAGAGAACATCTTACTTAGATTACTGCTATCACAACTTGGTGTAGTTACAAATTGAATGAAGAAGATGCAAAGTAAGCAGAGGTAGCAGAAACTCACTGAAAGCTGAGAAGGAAAAAAAATAGGATGTAATGATGGCTCACAAAACCACATTTTGCCTACAAACGAGATTTAGAAACTAAGGTCATTTTTCGCTGACAGCTCTTTACCCCAGTAGTGGTAATATATAAAGTTGTAGATGGTAAAGATGGTATTTAAAGTTGTAGATGCACATGCCATGGGAATGTATGTTGGGAAGATGTAAGGTATCATTAAATAATCATTAAATTTGAAATAGAAAAACTGTTGGAATGATTAAAACTTTAGATCAGATCCTATTTGTTTTCACATCTACAAGATCAAACTGCGTCAAAATTTAAAGGCAACCAGGAAAGGAAATACTTAATATTCAGTGGACTCTTTAATGCCATGTTTCCTACAGGTAATCAGAAGAATGCAATACTCTTTTGCCAGTTCTCTGTCTTCTTCTGCTTTGATATTTGCTCTTAGAAAGGGGGAGAGAGAGAGAATTTACTCTATCCTTAAAAAAAGTTCCAGTTAATTAAACCCATATGAATTAGCACAGGTTCTGAAAGTTTTGATGTATTCCATGGAAGTTACTGTGTGAATATTCTCATAAAAATATGTCTTGGATATGTAATTTAACAACAACAACAAAAAAAAGACAATAAAAATGAAGTTAAATATTGCAACCTCATACATTTCTATTAGTCAAACTTCTATTTTCAAAAGTATTTTTGGATCACTTTAATGGAGTAGAATATTTGCAGAGAGAAACACTAAACCGACATATGCTCTCCATTATTTCTGAAATCTCAAGCCCAAAATATCCCTCTTTGTGGAAACAATAAACACAGAGCAGACTAATCGCAGCATATGGAAGTGCAGTCAGGACAGAAATGGCTTTTTTTTCATGTTCCTCTTAAAATTGATAAAAAAATTTACAATTGATTGAAAATTTTACTGAGGTCCAAGTCTCCAGTCCAAGATCTCAAGAGAATAACAGTTTTGACTTATGCTCCTGACATTTGCTTTGGCTAAGTCTTCCTTAGGTCAGTCTTACTTAACATGAAGGTACAAAGAAAAAACGAAAAAGACTGTTGGAATATATAATCTAGAAAATAGTTTGTTCAAGAGGAATTCTCAGCTGAATCTTCAGGCCGTTATCTACCTGATTCATAGACATTTGAAAATGACCAGAAAAGAAGATTTTGTGTGTGAATTGTCACATATACAGCAAAGAAGGTGAAAAGTGCATGAGGGAAAATATATGACACATAAGGAATTCTACTGTTTTGTAGATTCTAGGAAAACATTAAGTGAAGTTCAGTGCTGAATAAAGGAAATTCAGTCTCTAATTTCACTATAAAATTGAATGCTAACAGAATTACAGGCTCATTACACAAATTCGCATTTCATAAGTTTTCCTTTCATTTCTGACTTTGGTAAACAACAGTCTTACCCAACTCTGGCTAAAAAGGAGAAGAGGAGTGCATCAAGAGATCTTAGTTGAGATCCCTGATGACTTTTTTTCCCTGCAGCATGCATGGTGACATTTCATACTAGAGGTGCAATTACTAAATGAGGGATTCATAAGTTTAAAACTGTATTAGAAATAAATGACAACAGATATTACTCTGGGAAAAATCTTTCAAATTAAGATCTGAGAAGTCGAACTTCTGCTATTCCACACAGAGAAAGCAACAGGCACTAGACAGTATGCAATTCCACAGGACAATGAGGGAGCAGAAAATGAAAAGCCTAAATCATAGCATATAAGGGAGCTCAGAAGAGTAACATCTGTACCGCTGACAGAAGCAGTTTGGGTTCAGCCAGGCTGCCTGAACTGAGTTGAGTTGGTCTGTCGGATCTGGCTGTTCTGGAACCAACAAGCTGTTGCACAGCTGATTCCCAATAAACTGAGCCCTAAGAGGGTTTATTAGCTATGTTTAAACACAGCTCATTTCATAACATTATTTTGGGCAGAGAACAATTGGCTTATCCAGAGTCTAACATGTTTGAGTGTGCACAGAAGAGTTCTCCAGGTGATTCTCTGTAAGGATCATCCCAGCTTTAACATTGGATACTAGCCCTGACTCACCTCCAGCCATTACAGACTCACGCACTTGAGGAGGCACTTGTATATGTTTGTTTATGCAAGAGATTAGGTTAGGTAAGACACAATCTGAATCAGTGTTGGATACATAGGCTTGACTTAGTTAGGCGTTCTGCAGCCACTATCTGAAGATAGGTATCTTATCACTGGAAACATGAGTACGTTCAGACAGTCTTCAGTAACAATTTTAGTGGCTCAAGGGATCATGTGGATTTTTTTTTGCCTCCCTGGCAAGATTAATTCACAATTCAGGTGACTCAGAGTTTACTCTGACACCTTGCATACTTCCCAAAGGCTTTTTTTCTTACCAGATTGGATCTTCATGGTTGGTGATCAGAGAGGGGCAGCTGCTAGGAATAGTCTTGGACACAATTCCTGACGTACTTGTTCTAATCCAGTTGTCACCCATGTCCCATCACTCTCTCAACTTCACCACTCTGCAAAAATTTAAATATTTGTGAATAGAGCAAAAGTAAGCCTCTTCTAACAATAAGAAAATGCCCAAAATGCATTACTTTGAATAACATCTCTTCTTGCAAAACTGTGCATATAGCTATGCACACACTGCTAGTAAATGATGGATACAAGTATGCAATTTGAAAATGTGACATCTTAGCAAATGGGTATTTCTACAAGCTTTAAAATACCATAGGGAGCTTAATTCAGACACTGAAATTTCTAACATTTATCTATGCAAAGTTCCTTAAACTATTTGAATGTATATCTTAGGAAATATGTACAACATTAAATTATAGAACAAATTGCTAGAAGCACCCAGACATGTTTAAAGGTCTGCCTTTGTTTCTCTCTTACTGTTTCTTTGTGAGTAGATGTTGTTGAGACTTAAAAGGCCTAAAGCTTTACATTAACTTTCCGGGAATGTTGCAACACAGCGTTGGGTTTACCTTCTTAGCTTTACATGACCTGAGATATTAAAAAACATCCTTACTCTGAAGGGCTGACAGGCAGTAACTCAGCATCACAACAGTTCCGAAGGCAGTACCATTGAAATGGCATACAATGTTATTGAATTTTTAGCATAGAGTGAATATTGGTCATGATTTATAATAATTGTGAAATAACACCATTTGCAATAGGATTCTCTTATCTCTGAAAAGCATATCTGAAAGCAGAGGCACATCACAGTTTTGATTTGTGTTCTCTTTCCTAGTACATATGCCAGCTGCATAACAATATACAGAGATTTTGACATGCTGCCAGTTCTTGCTCCTTCAAGAAGAAGGAACTGTTTTTAACAATGATTGGAAAACTAGCAAATAAACAAACAAACAAAAAGTCAATCTTTCCTGATCAAAGTAATGCACTTCTACAAAGGAAGCTCAGATTCTTCAGCCAAAGACAGCACAGCTGCAGGTTTTACACTGATATATTTTAATTTTTTCAGAAATCGCCTACTTATATTTTAGTCCACTCATGCCAAGGACCTTGTGACAGTACTTCAATATTTACAGGTGCATCTCAGAACGCTTTACCTCAATCCTCAGTATTTCTGAAGATTCCTAAGCTTCCTAGCTAATTTTAAGTTTTTGATTGATAAGGTGGTTATTTTGTTTTATCTTATTTTTTTTTTTTTTATGTTTTATGTCCACTGGCTAATTATCTTCAAACTGCTGGGAGTTATGCTTGTCCCATGCTATGCCACATCAGGTAAATAGCCTTATTTTCCTGGGCTTATCCTGCACAGTAAGTGACATAAGAGACTGTCATGGCTCTCTCCTCTTCATTATGCTGTGCTTGTAACAGCCAAACTGAGAACATAATGCAGCTACTGGTCTAGGGAAATGTGGCAGTTTACTACAATCAAATTTTACATCCACTTTGCAATTGTCTTACAAAGATACAAATTACTACACAAAACAATCATCAGGGAGATTTACACTCTCTTACGGAAAACAAAACATCATTACTATAGTAAAACTCCAAGGTTTAAGGATTTTCCACACTTGGTCACACAGAGAAGCAATTCTTTATATCTTCCATATATGTGATTTCCTTTGTATTTTGTAAAATCCCAAATCTTCTAGGCAAGGATCATGCTCTTCTAACTTTGGAACTCTCAAAATTTACTGTGTTTACAATGGCTAATTTTAATTTTACAATAGCTTTTCAATACATATTATGAATCAAGAAAAAGTCTTCCTAAAAAACTGTATTTGTAGATAGTTTAACTGTCCAAAAAAAAAAAAAAAAAAAAAAGGGGGGGGGGCGGGAGAGAGACAGAGAACATACAGATCAATTTAAGCACAGCCTCCTTTGAACACAATGCTTGCATGTTCCCATGTGAGAAAATAATACAGAAACCCAGAAATGTGGTTAACTGAGCCTCTGTCTTCTATTTTCTTAACAAAGCTGTGTACTTTCACTTGACATGAGCAACTGGCAAAATCAGAGCTGCTCTGGCAATTAGATTATGTACTAGTACAAATCACTGAATCTTTTTCTTTCTGCTTTTAGGCTTTTCCCATATTCACTAGAAAGCCCTGACATCAGATAGTATCTCAATTGGTGTATGGATTTCCCTGGACAAGGGAAAGATTTTTCTCCATATCCTCTATTCTTCCACTGTGGCTCAGACTGAAGGCAGTTATAATGTGTTGATGTGTGTCACTAGATTTATCTTTGAGCTCTGGAATTTTGAATACTTCAAATAATAGACTTACAGAAAGCAAATAAGGAGGTCTGGGAAGGTCCTGCTGAAGTGACAAGACTCCTATCTATTTAATTAACTCTTATATTGAATTTAAATGGGAGAGGTTTAATTTTTCAGTAGTTTACTTCTCATCTGTCAGTTATAATGAGTAAAATTTATATTTTCTAGGTACCACTGTTTTAAGTGAGTTTTGTCTGATACATTAAATATCCATACACAAAATTAACTAAATACAAAAAACTAAACTCCTTTCATTTCTTATAGGTTACTGCAATATCTTCTTATTAGAGGGTTAAGGGTTTTTTTCATATCCATGCTAAGACTGCACTATTAAAGCAACTCTCTGTGAAGAGTTTTGCTTTTCTACCAGCTTTTAAGAATATGAGAACATGTTCTGATTCAGATACTGTGTTACTTTTTTCTACATTTAAACTGAATTAAAGTAACACGTTGGATGGAAATCACTGAAACTGATCCTACTTCAGGTACCAACTCCCTGCTTACCAAGCCTGTATTCACAGAGTAAGAATTTTAAATTGAACACCAAGTTTCTCTGTAAGTACTCAAAGCATTGAAATGCAATCTGGGGCACTGGCTTTAATTTTTAAAGTATCCTATAAATTTTGATATCTGTTTGCCTGAAAAACTTCATACTTCTTTGCAGAGAACTCAGGAGAGATCTAAGAGCTGAAAATCTGCTAATTTACATGAGAGGGAAGTGTTAGTAGGATAATTTCTTCTCAAAAGGCTTTTTTTGAAATACTGTCTTCAACTGAAATGCTGTCATTGACTTCAAATGAGGTCTGGATATCACACTTAAGATCTGAAACACGCCTTCTTAATTTCACTCAGCTTAGATTTGCTGGACTTCTGAGAAGATATCAAGTAATTCTTCCTAAGAAATGAAACAAAATGTGAATGGAGGCATATAGGGCTAGTCAGAAGGTTTACGAACATCACTCAGGAAGCAATTACCTTAGCAATAAAAAGTCTATTTGATTACTAAGCTGATAGTGCTTTATATCCATTGTATGCATTACGTACTCAAACAAATGAAGAAAGAAAAAAAAATGACCTAGTTATATATGAAGAGAGATGTAGGAATTAGAATACTTTGCACATTATTCTCTAAGACTGAGGCAAATGAATCTGTCGGCATGGATGCTGAAGAAACCCTATATAATAAAAATATGTATGTTGATATGGGAAAAGAGTGATCAGACTTACTGACAGCAAACTACACCAGATCCTTGGCAACACACATTCAGATTTTCAGTGCTTGATACACCTATGTATTTTGCAGTCTAGGTATTATGGCACTAGTATATACTTGTAGAGGAAGGTCTAAGCTGTTAAAAAAAAAAAGTATTTCTTGAAGTTGGTATGTATTCTCCATATTATTTAATTAACTGAAAGTAATTTTTCATTCCTTCCTCTGCTTATGGAAAAAATGTGTGGAGTCAAAATGCACAAATGAAAATTGTGGTATTTTTGAACTAAATCTCTTTGCAAGCATGCTTGAAATTCATCTCTGTGAGAATTTAGGGTACATGGAAAGACAAAACACTGTTTGCATACAAAGCTTACTAAATCATTCCTTACTGAAACCTTTCACCAACATTACATATAGGACTGTGCAAAATGCCAGGTCTGGAAGTGGTTGAATTGTGCTAGTAAATAAAGTAATTAGTATATACGTAATAAAACTTTTCCGTCACCCTAATTAAAATGAACAGATAGTAATGATTCATACAAGGATACACATATTTGAATCTGTTGAGAGATAAAGATGTTCCCTAAAATATCAAACTAGCATCTAATCAGAATATAGAAGCTCATTTGCTAAATACGCAGGCATCTGTTGTTTCATTCAGTGGCAATTCTCCCTTCAGCTTCAGCCAGAACTTTATCAATCCCAATGGGCAACACAGAGAGAATATCAATAGAAACAACACCTCATCTTTGAGTGCATACAGCTTTCAATCTTGATTTATGCTACATCTAAGTGATTAATGGTCTAAGTATTTACTAATAGGACAGCTCTCTTTGCTAAGTTGGAGGAAAGAGGAAATTTTCACTTCAACTTTAATAATAACATCCTTTTCTTCTTGAAACTTAGCCTGCCATCAGTTTCTCATAACTGTATGGAATGTCTTTATTTTTCTTTGTAGTCAAGTCAGTTAACATATTTTGAAGGATATATCGCTTTCTATTTATCAGTTTAATTTGAAGCTACAAGATTCCCTCAGAGAGCTCATCAAAGAATGCAGGCATTTCAGTACATTACTATTTCTTTTTCCCAGTGACAGAAGCTCTAAAAGGTAGTGAACACTATTTACTTAAAAGAAATGTTTTCCCTTATGAAATAATTGCTGGAAGAATCATTAGCCACAATAAAGGTTCAGTGAGTCAGTTAAATGTACATATTATTTTATAATTTACACATCTCTTAACACTTCTGGATCCCCTGGGTCAAGTTTATGAGACACAAAAAGGACACAGAAAACTAAATATTCAATATATAATGAACATGTAAATTAACTGGAAAATTGGTTCCTCTTAATTACCAATTTTTACATAATGACCCAGTATCTCTTTGGTCTCTGCTAATACACTAAGAGATAACACACTGCAAATGTTTCTTAAGTGCCAATTACACCGCAGACTTAGTAGACACATTTTTTTTTTTTTTTTTAATATGTCAGGATAACTTAGTGAATTCTTCAGACTAGGTTTCAGTTTTGCACTGACTATTTTACTTAATTTACAATCTCGTGTCAACATTTACCAGTTGAATCACAGCACATCTGCCCTTTGTAAACTTTACAAGAAACACTGCTGTAATATCCAGGTGTACCAACTTCACAATACTTTATCTGAAGACAGAGTGAAGAGATTTTTATTACAAAAGAAGTTGAGGGTATTCATTTCCTAAACCACTGATGCAATAAATATTCAGATTGTTACATTTATCATTAATAAAATTCTCCATACCATCTTGAATTTAAATATTATTTACATTTATGTTAATCTCATCATGATGGCTATACTAGTTGAATATGAATTAAAGGACAGATTAAAACGGATAAGGCTGAGTAGCATTAGGAGGTGAGCAAGCTGAAAAGACTGGAATACTACTTAGGAAGAGCTGGCAATTAAACTGAACTTATTAGATACTCTTTAAAAAATAATTTCCTAATTTCATTTTTTTCTTTCCTATAATTTGTTTCATTTAATATTCATTGGCCTTATTGTTACCATCTTTCATCTACTTTCACATTTGAGGTTCACTGACCATGAGGTTATTTTCTATTATTTCATCTATTCACGGGAATAAATGATTTTTGCACTTTTATTTCTGACATGTTGCTACTTCCTAAATGTTATGTTAAAATTTAATGAAATGTGATCAGAATGAGGTCGCACATTGTGCTATTTTACATATAAACCCTGAGCTCAAAAACCTTGATCAGTAAATTGCTAGGTCCCAATGACATATGGTTAATCTGCGATATACAGTCAATATATCAATCATATCATATCTGCATTCTTCTAAAATCTCACTACCTCTGAATTTAGAAATGGGAAGGTTTTATTTCCATATCAAGCTAACTTCCCTACAAATACTATTTCATTCTCTGTTTTGCATTATCTTGTCTTTTGCCCATTTTCCTTTGTCAACATCACAAAGAAGTAATTTTGAATAGTTTTTTTATTTTCCTCTTAAAACATTTTCCCTTGTATCTAAGTTGTTTATCTGATTAATTTAAGCCAGTTGCATCTGGAGATACCCTCGTGTGGCACATTACATAGCTAGCTTTCTGTTTAGGTCTTACACCTCTGCGCTACACTGTTGATCACTGCATATCTATAGGTTAGCACTGTGAGAGAGTTCCACTAGCTCCCTGGGCAGCTTGTTCCAGCACCTGACCATCCTCTGAGAGAAGAAATATTTCCTAATGTCCAACCTGAACCTCCCCTGGTGCAATTTGAGGCCATTCCCTCTTGTTCTATCACTAGTTACATGGGAGAAGAGGTTGACTCTCCCCTCAACACAACCATCCTTCAGGTAGAGACTGATAAGGTCACTCCTGAGCCTCCTCTTCTCCAGACTAAACATTCTCAGTTCCCTCAGCTACTCCTCATAAGACTTGTGCCCCAGATCCCTCAACAGCTTCAATGCCCTTCTCCCAGTACCTCGATGTCCTCCTTGTAGTGAGAGGTCCAAAACTGAACACAGTACTCGAGGTACGGCCTCACCAGGGCTGAGTACAGATCACTTCCCTGCTCCTGCTGGCAACACTATTTCCGATACAAAAGTTATTCCTGAGGAAGGTGTGGCAAGGACTCAGCATTTTTTTCTGCTTCAATCTCGTAAAAAAGAGTGAGAATTTTTCTCTCCTAGTTAGATACTTGAGAGGTAATGGCATTTGAGATGAGATTCCTGAAAGATGGAAGTGCTTTTGAAATTTATTTACAGCTTGAAGGTATGTTAAATAGCTGTACTGAAAGTGTAATTTTACACTGAAAGTGGAAATAAAATCCTATTTCTTTAAAAATCTTCAAACCAAAATTTTCATGGGAATAGATCATTTCTAGTTTCAGGGTATTAAAAAAAAAAAAAAAAAAAAAAAAAACACAAGAAAGACTTCAAACCTGAAACAAAGCTTTCTGTTTTACAGGTCTGTTTGATTTAACTTCTTGTTTTTTGCTTTGATTAAAATTTTACATTTTTGAACTGGGGCTCTTTTCTGCAATAGGAATCTTTTGTTCCAGTATGGGATAGAACAAGTGTAGAGATCCTTGAACATATTCCAGTGTTCAGGTAGGAATATCTCTACCTGTATTTGGATAAAAGAACTCTCCAGAGTACATAATACTGGATAGAATAACCACACTACTTCAGTCATACTGTGATGAAAATAAAGCACTATGACATACTTGAATATAAAAGACACAAAGTTTCTAAATATATAGATGCTGAATGACATTTAAATTCAAATAAGTAGCTTAAGAAGCAGCCAATGTTTCACAGAGCAGCCTGTACAGCTGAGGCTGGCCAGGAAGCCCCTACAACAGCAGGAGAAGCAAAGGAGATGTGAGAGGGTGATGTGCGTTGAGCTGTTGGGGGTGGGACTGACCACAGCTGATGCAGAGAAGCTGACTTTGTCTCAACACAAAGGAGACAGGAGGGCATGCATATCTCCCTGTGTTAGATAGACCAACAGAGAGAATACAACCTGAATAATTAGCAGGATTTCAAAGAGAGCTTTGAGACTGAGCCACCCCCAACCCACGTGCTCCTTTCCAGCAAATGGGGAAGGCAGAATGGTGATAGGGAGCAGAGGGACCAGCACTAGAGATTACACTGGTCATTCTGTGTATTGCAATCACATTGTGCTCACGATAACTTACATGTGCATTTTCAGTATATTTTGTACTTTTCTGCTGAATCAAAAATCCCACCTAAAATCAAGTATCTTCAGGTAAGTACGTTTGGTATTAAACATTATACCCTCCTCACATGGAATATCTAGAAGAACCTTGTCAGAAATGATTGGACTCTGACATTACCACCAGAAATGACAATGACCAGATAACCAGTCCCAGTACAAAAGCACTTTAACTCCTTAGTACAGGAAAAGTAACATACTAAGCTGCTAAGCTTACCTTAAGTTCAAGAAAGTGACCTCCAGACATATTTTAATCATATATTACAGGTTTAATAGAAACATGGACAGTCCATTTAGTCCTGAGACCTTTCCCAAGTCCTTCCACTAAAGCACATTTCTCATCAAATATTATCACTTAGATTCCCTCTTCTTCCATTTTTATACCCTTGTGTAGTTTCTTACATGGAAGAGTGCTTTAATAAGGAGCAAAATCGAGTAAATCCAAATGTAAAAGTGTAAATCATACTGGGTATGCCTATGACAAAACTAAAATATTTCTCCCCTCCCAACCATCAATTCAGAATGCACATGAAATGTCGAGGACATACCTGCAAAAATACCAGCCAGAAAGAAAGAATACACGTACATTTCTCTTGTTAGGATGACAGGAATCCTAACCCTGAATTGAAGCTTGCTCTAAATCAGGTTAAGTTTCAAACGTAACTATGTCTCCAGGAAATGACCTATTGGGTCATTGCTTGTTCTGAAGTATGGCACCACTGGTCTGTTCACTTGGATGTCACACTGTCTTTACAATGGTGAGTAGCATTCCTTCAGCTGTACTTGGAATCCACTCCAGTGAAACTGAATTCACCAGAATAGTGGTCTTGCCATCAAGACAGTTATACCTACAAAAGCACAAAGTCTTTCAGCAGATTTGTCTTTATCTATCACTTACTCTGACTTCTTAGGGTGCCAAAAATACTCTTCCCAAGGTAGAAGACATATCTGAGCATTTCTGCTCATCCACTCTGGCTACAATCATTATCACTCTTTCCATTAATATCATTGAAAAGGGAAGGGATGTGACCAAATTGACAGTTTTTCAGTTGAGCTATAATACAAGGCCACTTATGCAGCATGGATTCCTCAGGTTTGTTATACATATTTCAGAAGTATCAAATCGAGTAGTGAGAGTGCACTCTCAGTAAGTTAAAACTGCAGTCATAGCGCTTGACTCATCACCAATACTAATTTTCTTCTTCTTTATACTTTGCACTAAAGAAAATAATACATCTACAGCATATACTTGAGAAAATAAGAACTCATGAGACATACATATATACATACTATTTATTAGGCTAATCACTAAGCACCATATAAATGGCTGTATTCTATACAAGTGATATGAAGATGATTGATGTAGGCTTCATAGTAAACATGATTGTAGGAGGCCACAGTTACTCAGATGGTGTAAACACCAAGAATAAGGTTTATTATTATTATTATTATTACTTGCAATGGCCTCATACTTAAGCCTATAGCACTAATTCCTCCTTTCACTTCTTACAACTGTTGATCATTAGATTTATTCCAGACTTCTTCACAGATGGCATTGGAGAGGGATTTTTTTTTTTTCTGAAACATTTGTGGGAGTGTGTGTTCATTATTTAGGACCAGTTTAGCAACTATTTCTGTACTGAAACATTCACAACATATTGCGTGAGGGGGAAAGAATGGAATGGCAGTTGTTGGTGAACCTAAGAACACGGCAGCTGGCAAATTTGATAATTTCTAAAATGGTGTTTAACCTTCTAAGCAGAAACGCACTGACACAGAAGTCTGGCAATGATCATCTGATTTACTAAGTTAAATCTTTCGGTTTTCTAGGATGACATACAGGACAGTGTATCACACAGAATCTCTTTATCTCAGTTGTATCAGTAACTTTCATTCTAGGATCTTATTTATTTAATCTCTTTCATTAAAAACATTTCTAAAATTGGGCTTTGCATCTCACATTGAGACAAACGTTTTCAAATTAGATATTACAATTTGCAACTATTCTTTATTTTCATGTGTATGTGTTCATGTATTTATCATTTCATATTTTCTGTATAAGCATACTTGGTGATTTTGTATTCCCCCTTTTGACATCTGCAAAAAGCTCTTGGCACTTTGGCTTATGAATCACTGCAACATATTTTAGTGCCATCAGATAGATAAACATGCACTGCAAGGTTTTTTTTTGTTTATTTTAAGATACTATTGCAACAAAAATTCCTGTCCTTGTCACCCTCTGTATCACTGTAAGAGAGAAGGGGAAGGTACAGCAATGCTTGTGGCCATAATCTTCAAACACTTTTAGCTCTGGGAAATTGCTTCAGAGAAGGGTAAAGGATTCAATGCCCTATTTCCAATATGGCCTTAACTATATATATAAAAAAAGCAACAACAAATTCCATAAAAAGTGAGTAAGCTAGCTGAAAAAATCACCTTGTGGCCACAATTGTTTCAAAGGCAGAGTGAAAATTATGTTCAGCCATGAAGTTAAGTACTCTCTCTCTCTCTCATATTCCTTTTAACACTATCATAGTCATGCTTATGGAGAAGATGCCCTTATATTGCCATGTAACATAATCAAAGACCATAGTATAATGTTTTGATCACCCTTCAAGGCAGGCAGTATCCACCTAGTGCTCAAAACGGAGACAGTGTAAGATGAAAAAAAGCCAGTGGTTGCGTTAATATACAGCTACAATAACTGCTGGAGATAGCATCAACATTGTATAGATCACTTTTCTTTCTAATTAAATCAGAACTAGAAAGAGCAAGAAATGTTTTATTAAAGCTATTATTTCTATAAATCAAGTAGTCTGCCACTATCCTTGTTTCCATGGTGATATGCCTGTCATAAGGACATTAATTAGATGCAGCTGTTATCATTGGGGGGGGGGGGGGGGGGGTACACGGACCACATACTGCAAACTACCTGTTTGAGGATACAGCATGCTTTAGATCCCAAAGTTACTCAAGGAAGTTCTCTCATAGTATGAAAATCTTAAAATCACAGGAGTACTCCTAACTTCTGCTTCTCAGTACATCTTTAGGATTTAGGTTGAGTTTTCTCAGTGTTTTTCCCCCACTTTCCCCTAATTCCCACACTCTGCTCTCTGCTCTATGCAGAAGCAAAATAGTCTTTAATGACTAGCCGTGTTTCACCCACAGATGGAGTTACCTGATGGACTCTCAGATTCATAGGTTGGACTTTTACTTTCAGATGCTTCCTTTTTGTATCCTTTTTTCAGCATCCTAAACTGGTATCCTTACATGAAAGGAGTTCTATACCTGTAGCTCATCTATGTATTAGAACCTGAGCATAGGTTCATTAAGCATGTAGCATTCTACAGAATTAAGTACTAGCTCACAGAACATGCAAAGACAAGATGTCCACCTCACAATGTTGTTGCCTATAACTTTGGCATGAAAAACAGGGTGTGTGTTTATCTTCTGCTAGCAAGGTCAAAATCTTCAGGTTTGAAATAAGGGCACTGTAGACATCCTCTAGCATACAAGTACCTTTTCCACATCTACACAGATTCACCTCATGAGAGCAAAGGATTAACACTGAAAGTTTCATCAATACTTTCAAAACCATGTCAGTCCTGTTATCTTGCGGATATCACTATCACCGCAGTGACAATTTCAAATAAATCACATCAAATGTTACCATAAAGTACCATTCCACAAATTTACTCAACTTCCTTAGCATTTTATTTCTTGCGTAAGTTATATAAGCTGCCTATTTTAAAATGTCAATACAACTTCTTCCCATGTCATACTGCTCAGTATAATATCAGAGATTTCACTGATAGCTACAGTACAATTTAGATGTGGCCTTCTGTGAGTATAAGGGCTTTCAATAACTATAAGCAATGAAATGTATTCACTATATCTATCCATGTATATTTTCAGATATATCAACCATTTTAAATTGTTTAGCATTTCCACAAATATTCAAGTGATATCCTGTTTAACAGTATGTTTTTATGACTACTAGTTTTAATTGCTTTTTTTAAACAAAAGTTACTACCTGCTCTTTTTTGTTTGTATTTATGTAGTACAGGATACAATGACCTCTGCAATGCAAGACCAGACAATACAAGTGAGTACTTTATGATACTGTCTTCTGAAAAGCAGGTGTGCTATATTGCCACACAAACACACTGTAATGGAAACCATCGCTCACCTTCATAAACAGAAACACAAGCTAGTAAATAAATTCAATTATTGTTGGGCCTGCAACCCCAGCCTTTAATTTACTACACAAGTGACCTGCCAGTGAGCTAGAGAAACATTTCAATCAAATCAATTCACGTTAATAAGAAACAATGAGCTCCTTTGGAGGAAGGAGGAAGCTTCATTTTAAATGTTCTCAAGTTTTATCAATGAATCCTTCCTGGAATTACACAGGACCAAGAAATATAGTCTTAAGGAGACACTCAATGAAGTTAAGCAATTTTAAAACATACTGCAAGCATTCACATCAAACTTCAGAAGAATTGCCATGATATTATAATGCTCTACACCGAGAAGCAGAACAGAAAAGACAAGGACCCTTTTCTCTCCCAGCTGCAAAATTGTTACAGAACATACAACTTTTACAGGAGATAAGGCAAGAATGTGACCAACTGTATTAGCAAACTACACTGAATCCAGATGAATGGACAACCTCAAGGCTAAATGGTGTCTGCAGAAGTGCAACAGAGAGCAGGGCCATTTATACCTTTCTGATTCTTTGACTCTTCCTTGGCCTTGTCTACAGTTTGCTGTAATTCATCCAAACCCCCAAGAATGCTGGGCTAGGCAAGATAAGTGCAGCTCACATCTTTGGTCGCTCCTCTCCCTTGACATTGCGTGCCCTCTCTTCCAGCAGAGCTGTGCCAGTATCAGGACTTCATTGCTTCCCTTTGACGGGATGCAAAATTCTAAAGAGAATTTGTGTACAGAAGTGGATAACAGAAGTTTTCTCCAACCCTACCCTCTCAGAAGTATTTGATAATGGTAAGAAAAGTTATTCCTGAAGAAATTCTGAGCCACAAAAGGTCATGGTTTTGTTAGAGAAAAAAATAATCGATACATATGCATTTATGTTGAAAGACTGGGTGCTGTTGTTGGTTTTCTCTTCATTTATCATAAAATCACCTAAGAATAATAATAGTAAACAAAATGTTATATCAATAAGCTTTTTTCATAGTAACATGCAAATAAGGTTTTAAAATAAAGTTAATTTAATATTTGATTACATTATTTATTCATCATTATGACCCACCCTTGTGGGGAAACATTACCTCCTGGTTAATCAAAAATGACTTCCTCTTTGAATGCAAACCACATTAGCACTCCAAAGGGACATTACGTCTTTTCAGAATTTTTTCCTTTAACTTAATATTCTTTATGCTTATTTTTTAAAAACATTGCCAAGTTTTTATTTGCTTTTTTAAAGGAGGAAGTGAAGAGTGAGAATTTTGGCACTGCTGTTTTTGAGCAGCAGGATTATTATTGGAGTGGTAGCAATATGTGCCTCATTACTGATCTCAGGGTATGAAGATTTACTAACATGAAGCCTTCTGAAAGTGAAGAACTCTTTTTTTCAATCAAGCATTTTTTTTTAACTAACTAACACCTCTTTCTCTAAACTAATTGCTAATGCAGCCCATGTGACTCTCCCACACTCCACAAAAGAATGAAAATGAGACAGCCAAAAAGATATAACAGAGATAGAGGGCAGCTGTTAGCAGGGTGTCAGGGCAGAGAATGGTTGCTCTTCCTAGAAAAAGACACAAACAGTTGGTTTGGAAGGTGCCACAGGGAGGACTGGGAAACCCTGGGTTTCCTCTCCTCCATCCAGGGAAAGGTACACAGGGGGTTGCTGTCTGCAGTCAGTACACCAGGCGGTCCCCGTGGCACATGGCAGCCCTTCTGCTAGAACAGCTTTAAAGATTGCCAGATGTAGATTTCAACAGCATTCAAGTACTTTTTTTTTTTCTCTATACTCATCATACATACATGACAGACTTCTGCTTTAGTAGAGTAATAAATGCTTGTAAAATTATTTCACTGCCAGCTTAATAAAAAGTGAATAGTGGCTTGCATTCCTGGTTGACAAAAGTTAATACATACATTCCCAGGTGGATTAGGAGACTGTTATCACAGTCTGTATTTTATAGACTGGGAACCAAGAAAACGCTCTTTGTTTCACTGAGACAACTAAAGAATTTTGGTTGCCTAAGGGTCTGAACAACCAATTCCCCAAACTGCAGTAAAATCTCTCCCAGTACTGCTTTTGTTTTGTTACTTTAATATTTATTAGTTGTTTTAATTATTAGTGACGACTCGGGAACCTGTGTAGGAGGCTGCTGTGGGTGATGAGATAAAGATCTATTAGATAAGGCCTTGTTCTTACATGGTTACTTCGTTAGTGACAATACTGGCAAATAATAAGAGGGGATGCCAATTAACACCAAACTGTCGTATTATTTTACAGTAAATTAATATTGTTTTATAACTCCTTAGGTCACGAGAAAAGGAAAAAAAAAATCTGAATTACCAGGTAAAACATTTCAGTAGAACACTGAATTCCCCACATAATTACCATATGCAAAATACTGCAGATCAGAGTATAGACTAAAGTACATTTCCATGCCATTGACTTACATGCTATTGGACAACTTTCCAAATTCTTCATACAGCAGCAGGCAGTTAACAAAGCAATTATTTCTTATTTATTTACTTATTATTGAAATTACCCCCACAATAAGCATTTTAAACCCCTCAGAAAACAGTATTTTTCTTTACAAACTGTAGAAAACTACCAGTTATTGTTCAACCGGCTTCAAAGTAAGCAGATCTCACAACATAAAAACAAGTTTTAAAATGTATTAATGAAAATGCATGTGAAATGTTTAATTTCTGCAATACATCATTTAAATATTTACATAGGGATCAACATACACAGTCTGTTAGGAAATATCATGTCCTCAAATGTAACACTGTGTGTCATCCACCTCTGTTTTATTTTTCCATATACTAAAGCAATCTAGGGGGTTTTGGAACCCTTTGTACCTAAACGGCAATGTTGGATTCACAGTTATGCAGCTGCCACATATCTCTCAGTCACTGCTTTGCCAAAGCATAATTACACCCAGTACCTGAAGCCAGCTGCAGTCTTCTGGAGCCCTGCCTGTTAAACCTTCTCCTCCCTGTTATTACAATTAGGGTTTAGCTGCTTTCACCTGCTTCTGTACGTACAGTAAAACTGCAAACACGGAGTGACGGATATCCTCTGATTTATTATAACCTCTTTTGGGGAAAAAAAAAAAAAAGTCCTACTTTCAATCATAAAATTTTTACACTTCCAAATTTCTAATATTTTTACTAACATATGACATCTATTATTTGAATCACTGTCAAAGGAAGCAATTCTTACATATGACTAACAAAAACCAGAGGATTTGGTGGCTGCTGGGCACAAGTGGAAGGAAACACTTGAGGAGTTTTTCAACTTACACAGTTGTGACTTTTTGAAAAAAATAAATTTCTGGAGTTGACTTTCCTCAAGACAGATTTGAGTCTAGTCCTATGCTCTCCCCTTACCTCATACCTCTGTATAAAAATAGGGAAAGCAGGCATTTAAATGAATGCCTTCGGACAAGAAAGATTCAGTTCTTCAGAGCACAACCCAAAATAAAGATGCTCCCTACGTACATATGGACATTTTTGTGAGTTTTGAATGGACAACTTTCCATTATGTTGTCTGGAATAAAAACAAAACTTTAATAGATTATGGGGATTATTTCACTACCTGTTTGGAACTCTTTCCTGTAATTCCTAATTTGTAATGCCGAACCTTCTCACCAATTTATCTGCACTGTTCTCAAAACACGTTTATTTTTCAAACATCTTACTTATCACTCCTGGAAGTAATTTACCCTTGGGATTATAGCCGGTACATTTTTTTAGCTACAAATCACTAAACTTCTTAACAATGGCACATCTGCATCTCAGTGGGGTATTCATCCAAAAATGTATGTGCTTTTAAATCTTAAGCAAATGATATTGTTATATCTTCAACATGGAATAGCTTTTCTACATGCTCATCAACAAAACTCACTAGCAAATTTGCTGCCTCCACTTGATAACTTACATCATGTAGACAGATGCATAAGTAATCTATAATCAAGCAGTCTGAACTGCAACCTGATCCAAAACAATGCAAATCATTTCTACGTATTTTTCTCATTTCCTGTTTCCTATTACTTGCTGCTCATTTCTATTACATTTTAGTGTTATTGTATTAGGACTGAACAGTTGAAACCCTTGAGATTTAGAAATACAGATTGGATTTTTACGATAGGTGATTTCTACGTATCTGTTTGTCATTTGCTTTTATCTTCATTTCAGAAACATTATGTCAGAAATGTTTAAGAAAATAATTACCTGGACTGGATAAACACACTTCTGAATAGATTGTATATTGTATTCCAGATCAACTCCAATATATCACATTTACAGCCTCAAATGGTGCTGGCAAAATGAACAAAAAGAGAAGTCCTGTTGAATTCCAAAGAAGAAGCCTGAACATATACCTCTCCCTAATTTTTTTTTTTTCAAATAGTAAAACTAGAAAGGTAAATTCCTCTTTCTTCTGTCTACAAAAAGTATTCTGCTTTTCCCTGTCATCAGTGATTGGCCTGGTTAATTTAGAAAATGATAGCTTCCCATATCAGCACATTTGGTGTTTCTAGTACCAGAAGTTTAAAATCTCCACTCACTCACATTTTTCTACTGGGGAACATCAAGGCCTTGCATATCCTCTTAATGGAGGATAGATGTGGCTTATCTTAACTTTCATAAATGTTGCCTACAATTAAATTCTGACAATATGGATGCATAATGGCTCCCTATGTAAACCAATAATCCCAGAAATAAAAGTGCTGGAGGACACATGCACAGCTGAACTGCTTGTAGGATATATGATTCTGATGAAGATGATTTAGGGAGATGTTTTCCAAAAAGAAAAAGTTAAAAAAACAAATACAGTTTGAGGACGGTTTCATTATTTTTCACAGGAGATATCACTCAGGAGAAGTGGGTACTAGCGTTAGAGGCATATTAAAGACTTGCTGACTGCATATTTCCATAAGGCTTTGAAGTCAGTTGATACAAACTACCAAAAGAAGAGGTTCCTAGGCTAAAATCTGTAGGAGATACCTCTGATTTCCAAAGATCTGACTCTACATTATACATAAAGAAGTCTGTCACAGAGTTTGTATATGATGATGTATGGTGTTACATTCTTCAGTCTGACACTTGCTATTTTTTCTTAATATCTTCTGGCTATTAGGTCAGCTGTCCTTCTAAACTACCTTCACACTTAATGTTTCTAAAATTCAGAATAAAAAAACCCAGAAACTTTCTGGTTTTGTTCAATTCAAGAAAATACAAACATAATAATGTTCAAACCAGTATAATTAGTAAAAGATTATGGTACCAAAGGACACAAAAGAGAAGTAAATACGGACCACGTACTTATCCTTGCAGGAACTGGAGTACAGTCATTGTAGTTGTACCATCACATAGAGTACACAAACATTTTGGAGAAAAGAGCTTTAAAATCTCAGAAAAAAACCTCAAGCCTGAATGAGAGTTCCATAGAAATGTACTCCTACCAATAAAAATAATTTGATAATGCAAATGAACATCACATTGCTTTCTCACTCAAACCATGAGGCAAAAGACAGCACTGAGAAGGTTTCTATGTTACTGAAGTAAAACAGACCTTTACTGAGAAAAGAAACTACCATATGAATTTACAAAGTTGCACAGTGATCCTCAGAAAAATGTTAAGCCTCTCATTTCCTTCCTTTTTTGGCTTCACTAAATCATGAACAAAAATCGAATCCAGCATTAGATCGCCAAATATTAGATCACCAAGAATACTTACAGGAAAGAAAAACAGTAAAAGAGGGAGGCAAAGGCTGCTAGAGAAAAAACAGCTTTTACAGACATGAAAGCTGGCCCACTCTGTTTTACAGGTATTTATACAGATAGATATATATAAAACATTCACATACTGCATACATGCATTCCCCTATATATAGGGATTTGTGCAGAGTAAACATCTGCAGCAGGCTCAGGTGAGCAGTGGAAAGAGCTTAAGGGTGAAGGCTGGGGACTTGTTAAGATTTTTGACATGTGAAGTACTGGCTATTGGAGGCAGTGGGGAATGCTCTTGGTGATGATTGCAGGTGGAAATAAAACACAAAAACATGAAGAAAAAAAAAACCCTTGTTTTTTGCTGTTTTTTTTTTTTTTTAATCTGGGTGACAGTATGAAACCATGTCTAAATAATCAGAAATCAAAACACATCTTCACTCCTAAAGTGAAAACGCTCACTAACAGAGTACTGGTTAACTCAGGTGATATTAAAATATTTAAATTAATTTTGAAAATAGCTGTTGTTCACTTGAATGACCAGAAGGTATGTAACAAAGAGAAAGTAAGAGGAGCATTTAAAAAGTAGTTACATTTAGAAAATTCTGGTGCCCTTTGGATTTCAGCAACCTGAAATCTGAAGGGTATCAAATTTTAATAGTCCATTTTCCTTCTACCTTCATCAATATCCACAGTAAAGGCTCTGTGGTAGTGAGGTTCAGCATATTCATTAATTGGGATGTCAAATTATATGTGACAGTCACATCTTTTATGTTGGTAATGCAGAATATTGACTCTGTGCATAGATGTGCACAACATGAGACAGGTAATTTTTAACTTGTGAATTAATAAATATTGTTGTTCTACCAATGTAAATCTCAATAACAAGAAGTTGATAAATAGAATTATAGAATTTACCATAGGAAAGATAAAGTCAAAAATTCCAGGAGATTAAAAATTTAGGGTGTGGTTTTTGGTAATAGAGCTAAAACACAGTCATTACATTCATCAAATTTTAATTTCTTCAAGAAAAATTTGAATTTGAAAAGAACTTCCTAAATAGAATGCCTTGGTGCTCTCCTATGAGCTCACTAACTGAAGTAAGGACTCCAAATTCCATAAAGAAACTAGGGAGTCTTGACTTAACTGAAGCCATCGTGAATTTGTCCTTTCATTCAGGAAAGGTATGATGTTACTTGGGGTGGGTAGAGAGAGAGATTGATTTACCTACCTCTTTTAAAAGAATTGCTTTTCAGAGATGTCTATCTCTCTTCACTGAGAACAGAAAGAGCAAAATTATAGGTGGTTAGAGGTGGTAATGAAAGCCTTAGCCTCAATTTAACTTGAAGAAGTCCCATAAGATGAACTGCACTTCTTGTGTCTTTTTCAGCAGAATTTGTCAGGGAGTGCAGTTTACCCATATTCCTTGCCTTCTTTTCAGTATATGCTTGTCAAAATTGCAGCAGCACTACTCTGGGAGAGGATACTTGCTGTTTGCCCTCAGAGTCCTGGAACCTGAGATGAATTCCTGACAGCAGATCCTACTAGATCACACTTAAATGAACTTTAGCATGCAAACCTTGTTTTAAAATATTAGTTGCCAGGTCAGCATTTTTCAGGTTTTGGTTATGACAAAGTAACATGAAGCCAGGACAGCAAGATAGGAAAGGTATCCTCACAGCCCTTCTTTAGGGATTTCCTCTAAACCCTGGGGATTTGCTTTCAGGACACAGTCACACGAATCTGGCAACACAGAACTGTAAGCCTGTTTAATAGCCTGTCTGTTCTTCACAGGGAATCTTATTGCCAGGTTCGTTCTGAACGTTACAAATGAACCCCTAGTTCTCTTTGAAGTATTTTGGTGCTCTCCACAAAATGTCTTTTATCCAGCAGGATGGTAATGGTGGAGGGTGGAAGAACTTCTTTTTTGCTTTTTTCAAACCCACCCCCAAACCTTACTTTTGTGTTTAGGTGGGCCAAGCAAAACATATTTTTCTGTCATAAATATGAGTTGAAAAGGTAATGTCAATGGTTCACAAGCAGGTTTGTCCCAGTTCCATGACGAATGGGGCGGGGACCCACAGACACACACCCCAGGAAAGGGAAAAGGGAAAAGGGAAAAAGGGTAGGGAGATGGGCCTAAAAACGAAACAGTGGCAAGGCAATGATCTGAGGAGAAACAAACTAATTTACTAATAAGATACCGGAATGCAAAATAACACACTATAATACAATATAATTACAATTTAAGCTAATAAATCCAATAAAATGAGAGACAGTGTCCAAAATTAAAGTAGGCCTTACTCTAATACCGACGGTGAGATGACTGGGGAGCGAGATGCTTCCAGGACAAGAGATGGGCAGAGAAGAGAGAACATCTTGTGATATGCGAACAGTTTTATCTTTCCCTCTGACCGGAAAATGGTAACAGGGCAGCAAAGTCCCCTGGGAAATGTAGTTGTTCTTCTCTTCTGAGAGCCAGGTAGCCAGAACTATCCATGATCCATGGAACTGGAGCATTAACTCTTTAACTCCCCGTGCACTACGTGATGTTATGATGTGGAATACCAATAACCAAAAATCATAAAACCATGACAGGTAATTTCTCAAGAATCATATTAATGGACATTTTTTTTGCATATTTGTAGCGCATAAGTATATTAAGCCTTCGTACATTTGGCCTTTTCATTTTTGGGGGGGTTGTTGGTTTTGTTTGTTTGTTTGTTTCCATTTTCACATTGTTTTCACAGGTATTTCATTTTTAATCTTACAAAAGACTGAAATGGTAGTTTTATATTCCCAGCTCTACTGGGGGACATCTTGAAAGTCATATCATATCATGTTTACTATGCTACTCTAAAAGATCTTAAAATGAAGAGATTGGCACCCTCTGAATATAGGTTCATGTATATTAAACATGGAACACTAATTGGGATTAGCTAAATCTTAAAGGCAAAAGCAAGTTAAGAATCAGTCCCAATGGTACATGTCATTCTTTTTATCTTTGTTGGTTGTCAGAAAGTAGGAAAGAGCATGTTTGATATTTCTGACTTCTTTTTAGCAAAAAATAACAATACTGACTTGGATATATACACAACTTTGTATGTACACAGACACACACAGATGTTGATTTATACCAGTTTTGACACAGGTGGGTAGCTATCTATATTTCTTTTTCTAATACACTTCATAGTGGCTACTCATAGAAGGATTTAGGTGATGGAGAACAAGACTTATGAACAAAGCAGGTTAAGACTCTCCTATCTTGTCAGCACCGAAGCAGCTGGACAGCCTTAGCCCTGACAACCTTTTCCTTCACAGTAGGAACAGCAAGACAAACCTTGACCTGTCAAGCACTTGGAGAATGTTGGGTCAGTCTCTGTCACTCCTGCTCAACTGAGAGTTCCAGAATCTCAGTTTTTATAGGATAAAATATATATTTATTCCACAGGAATTACTGCCACTTCCCATTTTTTCATTATTTTAGGCCATTCTGCTCTACTCCTGAGCTACGATCACTACTAGACATCTTTAAAAGTTATTCAGGCAGTGTAAAAGGCAGATAATGGTAAAGTGTTTTTGGAAACATCACTGAGGCAATCTCAAATTTTTAGGTTTTTCTTACTTTTAAAGAGCTGGTCTTGCACAGACCAGCAAAAACACTGGGGATTAGAACCCTGACTCTTAAAAATTCAGACCACAGAAGCAGTATTAAATCAGGCTTTTTGCTACCAGGAGTGTGATTAGATACAAACTTGACAGCAGTACTGGCAACAGCTGGAACATTTCTTCTTAAAATTATACCGTATGCAGAATGGCACAGCTCTTTGATTGAAGATTCTTTATAATCCCAATGTATGTGTTTGTCATAAGGTAATTATACAGTGTGAACATCTCTTTGCATGATGACATCGTTCTGCTAGCTGTGCTCAAGTACTAAATATATTTTATATGCCTTCACATGTATCTGGATGAATTCATGCACACTTACACATCAACATTAAATTCTGTCTGATACTAATTACATTAAAAGTAAATTTAAATGGTGGTTAAAAAAATAGTTCCAAGTCTCTGCTTTAAAATGTATGCTTTTGTTTATGATATTGCTTGAATTGTTTGTTTGTTTCTTTGTTCTCCTAGATGTGTGGGAGATTCATATTCACTTATTACCCACGTACATCATTACTGTCATCTGTTCCCTGTTCTTCCCATCAAGAGACTTATCTTAGCCCCCACAAATCTATTCTACTTCTTTCACACCAATTAGAAATGAGAACATATATCTTAATCAAAGGTATTAAAGTGCATTTCAAAAAAAAAAAAGAAAGAAAGAAATGAAAATGGATTTGTTTTTAATTATTACAATTGTTTGCTTTCTAATGTGACAATTTTTTCTAAAACACTACTTTAATCCTACGTGTAACAATGGAGATTGAAAGTAGTGCACTCAGCGATGTTAGGGGAAAAAAAAGCCTTAATCTACACTCATCAAAGCTACTTATAATTTTTATTAATATATTGCCATTGTAGGATAAGCCTGATTAATTTTGGTAATCTGCAATCAACATACAGCATGCCAGTTAAGTATTTTCTATGCATTACCTTACAGACATACCATAATCAAGAGATCACAAGTAAAACGACAGTCATCTTTGGCCAGTGATCAGCTGTGAAGTGTGACAGTGTGCTTGAAATGGGAGCCTGAGGAACAGTGTGCAATCCTCAGAAAATGCTGTGCAGTCCTAAAAGTGCCTATGAATTATTGCCAGTCGCACTCTGTTCCTTTGCATGGCCAACGCTCTCTGCTCAGCTTTCCACAGCAAGGCAGCTGAGCTATGAGTGCCAAACATAAAGATGACTTGGGGATTTTCAGGGGATTTCACAGGCCCCCAGAGGTGTGGCACTAACAAAGGCCTCTGCCTGCAGTACTTCACCCAGAGGAGGCTGGATCCAGCCTAAGCCCCGGTGCAGGTCAGCAGCACCTGCTCTTGTAGTGCCTCTGTTGCAGAATGCCAAGAGCTGGCCAGCACTGCCCTCAGCTGTCTCCAACTAGGCTAAGGGAAACTGTCCAACACCTCAGTCTAATTGTGAAATAAAGAGAGAGAATTAAGAGATATAAATGCTGTGTTGTTCAGGCCGCTTCTTCCCCTAGTTTGCACTGGGAAATCTGGAGCCTGCAAACAGAACTCTTTTTTTTGGCAGCACCGCACTTCTAAGCCTGTGTTGCACCAAGGAAGACCATATATAGTTAAGAATCCTTTTTTAAGTCTTAGGCATCACTACCTTGCTATCCAATCTTATTTATAATCTAAGTATTACAAAATGGTTATATTTCCTGGTCAAAAGCAAATCTGGTTTCTAATTCAGTGTTGTTTCATTTAATGTTCCTGGAAGTAAACACAAACAGTGAAATGCACTTACGGTAAGCAAAGCTTTCTTTTCCTCCATTTTGTTTCAGTCCAGTCATTTGCTTCTTTTCTTTGGTGTAATCAGAAGCAAGGAGGCAGAGATGGGGAGTAAACATTGGTTTCTTATACTTAAGAGAGACTTCTGGAGTGCTTGTAAGCCTTTGTTTGAGACCTACCAGCCAATGTCTGCTTCCCTGTGACCCTGGCAGAATACATCTACAAAGTACAGTTCACAAGACCCTGAGAAGTGGGAGCCTGAAGGAAAGAGGCCATTCTCTCCCCTTGCCACACAATGCTGAGCTGTCTCAGAGGAATGAATGGTTGCATCCCTCCCACCTGGAGTTCCTGGCTGGCATTTCATTGAAAAGAGCTGGAATCTCAAAGCGTTGGTCTGTCAAACGGTTTGAAATCAGAAAAGATCAGACAGGTTCAGCTTCCCCCTCTACTGCACCCTCACTTCTAATTTTCACATTTTATGCTTCGTGCAAGTGTTAATTACGGAGATGAAAGCCCACTTTCCTTTAATCATTCAGTCTTAGCACACACGCAAAAAGGAAAGTACAAAACATACAAAATTTGCCCAAAAGGAAAAAGGCTGACTCCACCTAGAGGAGAGTGAAACTGAGTATTAATTGATGTAGTAGTAGTAGTAGTAGTAGTAGTAGTAGTAGTAATAATAATGTACTGAAGGATTTTGTTATGCAAATTTCCTCTGACTTTCTCTAATCAGAGTTTATATAAAACCAGACTTTAAATACTATTGGCTTTTTTATTGTAATTGGTAAAGGCATTGAGAAAAGCCAGTTTATACCCACAGTTGATAGTATCATTGAAAAGACTATGATTTTCATTCAAACAGGACACTTTATTTTTAACATAGTGGCAAAGCTTCAAAGGCAATTAAAATGAGTTTATACTTCTGTGGGCTTCCATCAAATGGAAAGCATTTTAATTACATATAAAGTGATTTATGAAATTATCAGACAAATATTTGAAAGTAGCATGCTTCCTGTAAAAATTATGTTTTCTTAAACAGCCAACAATGTATACAAAAAACAGTTAGTACCCACAGAGTGTTGGTCCCTAGGAAATCAAGTTCTTATACTGAAACTAGAGTTGCACATTCCCTAATAAATACAGCATTTGCAGGAAAAAGACTGTGTAGGTTATAAAAAAAAATCTAGAAATTCAATGAAATAATTTTCCATAACTAATGATTCTGAAGGACAGATTTACCAAGAATGATGTGATATCACCTTACAATAAATACCCAGTCCAGTAATCATTGCAATTACCTCAAATTTGTGAGACACAGGCTTTGTTCCCACCTTTATCTGAGAGAATTCAAACCTGTAAGAGGTATTTTGGAGTAAGCCTGCTTGATTATTTTTTTAAAGCTCCCACCCTCTGCTGTTGAAACCATTCCACATGTTATAAATAATTACAGACACCAGAGAACTATGACCTAAACATCAGGCTGGAAGGCTTTTCTCTGATTCAGGGACTCTTTTTGTGCTTTAAAGAAAAAAAAAAAAAAAGAAAGAAAGAAAGAAAGAAACAAATCCATCATATTCAGTCCAGTAGAGAAAAAAAGCTTGTCTGCATGGCAGAATGACAGTGAGATAGAAGTATCAGTCGACTTTCTTTTAGCATAATCTTGTTAACATAAGACTAGCAATGAAGACTTAGCAGCCTCAGCTTGCATAGGCACTTACAACCATCATGCAAATTCTCCAAAGATACAAAATACAAAATACACTGATGCATGCTGAGGTACTATTAAATCATGTCACACCCTCCCTAGTTTTATTCAAGGTGTAAGCTTGGGGTTTATGTTAGTACGCCAGGTGTACATTACATATATGTTCATTGTGGCATATCCAAAAAAGTGCACTCTTATCTGCAGAGTTGAATACCTGGGTTGTAAACACCTCCCTAATACTTTTTCAAAGGTGATTAAAAATTGTTAAGATACAGTACATTATTCTTTGGAAGCAAAGTGCAAAACATTGTCTTCTGTAAGCAGCAAGATTTCAGTTCAAGTTATGGAGTTCAGTGGGCAGTGAATCTAGTTCTTAGAAAAGCTATGGGCATGATATTCCTCCTGAAGACAAAAAGGAAGCTTAACTGCTCACATCCTGAGCCCTAGAGCAATGTGAATGATTTTCTTTCTGAAATTTCTCAAACTCAAACACTTATATATATAGCTACTGCAGTGACCATCCAGCCTTTTTACAGTAAATCAAGGCAAGTAGGCTGACATAGTCTAAAACAACCTAAGTTGGGGATTAGGGATATTTGTTATGCTAGCAGAACAAAGAGTTTAACCAAAAAAAAAAAAAAAACAAAAAGCATGAAAGAGATTAAAAAAAAAAAAAAAAAAAAAAAACAAGAACAGAAGCAGAGAAAGACCTTCTTTCTCAATCATCTGTTAGTGCAGTCAGGAGACTGCTCTGACAAAGTCAGGTACGGGAAAGTTAGCCAAAAAGAATAAGCAGTATTCTAGAAAACGCTGCAGTAGTTGACATACACCTTAGGTTGTAAACACCTTAAACTTCTGCAAGCCTATTGCCTCCACGGACTTCTCAAGGCAAAAGTGCCAAATGAGAATCTTCAGGGACTGGATAGCTTTATACAAAGCTTTACAATTTGTTGTGGCTGAACTGCACTGAATCTCCAAATATGCAATAGACTGGATCAACGCTATAGGGAATACTTGATAAATGTGACATTTTTCCACTCGATAAAAACAACAACCTTTCTTAGAGAAGTACCAGTAATAAGAAAAATGTCTTCCCTTTATTTCACTGCCTTTGCATGTCCTTAAACCAAAACAGTTTGATACTCTGGTGTGTGTTTGCTCTTCAAAAAACACTGAGCTGCACTTAACTATTAACTAATAACAGCAAAGACACCTGGATATTAGCAAAGGGTAAAAAATGGGAATTTGATATTTCTTTGTTCTTTTGGATATTATATGCTTTTAACTACGTTTTGCTTTACCAAAAGGAACGTATCAACAGAAGAATCACTCAGGGTGAAAGTTGCGGAAATGTACATTCACAAATTCTCCCCTTCCTTCAAAAAGCTTATGAGTATCTGAAGACAATTAGTTTGAACATGCTTTATAATCTACCTTGTGCCCCCACAAGATGAGTCATATAAGATGAATGTAATTCTGAAGCAAATATAGCTACACTATATTAAACTAAAATCATATTTTAATAAATTAAGCATGAAAAATATAAAGCAGTTTGCCAGAAAGAAAAAAAAAAAAAGCAAACTTTTTCTGGTCCCGCTTTTAACTTTTAACCTACAATCTGGTCAAAATCAAATGAAATCATCTGAGATTTTACAAACCTCACAATTTCAGGCCAAAGAGATCAACGAGGGGAAAACAGGGAAAGAAAAAGCATAATCCCTCATTTCAGAAAACAAATTGGCACTTTAAAACTATCTGATCTCCAGGAAGAAAAAGCCCTCTCAAAATGATATCAAATGCTACAATTCCTAAGCAATCTGTGTTTTAACCTTAGGAGTGAGTGAATTTCAGGTTTGGGCAGTGGAGTTTTCCCCAGTTCTACACCTCCATCCTCTTTCACTGGCAAAAACATCTCACCCACGTGCTTTTCACTGTTCTAACTTGTCACACTTATTCCAAAGTCCCCTCTTAGAATGACACCTCATGCAGCAGCGCTTTAGGAGGTAGCAACAATATTTGTTGTAATGTTCTCACTTTTGTCCCACATAAAAGAACGGCATGGGCTGATCCAGGTCCATGCTGATCCAGGCAAGGAAGGGCTGAAATTGAGTTGGGTCATCATGATTACAGCAAAACAGTGTCTAAGAACTCAGAATTGTCTTATTCTTTCAGTCCAGACTGCATGAGTAGCTTTAGTAAAACAGAAACTTCAAGTGAAACGCATACACATATGAATATACATCATAGAATATCCCAACTCCTGACTCCACACAGAATCACCCAAAAATCAAACTATATCAAACAGTGTGCCCTGGTGGCCAAGAAGGCCAATGGGATCCTGGGGTGCATTAAAAAGGAGCGTGGCCAGCAGGTCAAGGGAGGTGATCCTCCCCCTCTACTCTGCCCTGGTCAGGTCTCCTCTGGAGTACTGCATCCAGTTCTGGGCCCCCCAGTACAAAAAAGACAGGGATCTCCTGGGAAGAGTCCAGTGGAGGGCCACAAAGATGGTAAAGGGCCGGGAGCATCTCCCCTGTGAGGAAAGGCTGGGTGACCTGGGTCTGTTCAGCCTTGAGAAAAGAAGACTGTGAGGGGATCTTATAAATGTTTATACGTATCTTAAGTGTGGGGGACAAAGGGACATGGCCAATCTCTTTTCAGCGGTTGTGGGGACAGGACAGGGGAAATGGCCATAAACTGAAGCACAGGAAGTTCTGCACCAATATGCAAAGGAACTTCTTCACGGTGAGGGTGATGGAGCACTGGAACAGGCTGCCCAGGAAGGTTGTGGAGTCTCCTTCTCTGGAGATATTCAAGACCAGCTTGAATGCCTACCCGTGCAGCCTACTGTAGGAGTGTGCTTTGGCAGGGGGGTTGGACTCAATGATCTCTACAGGTCCCTTCCAACCCCTACAATTCTGTGATTCTGTGATATGTCTGAGAGCACTGTCCAGATGCTTTTTGAGCTCCAGCAAGCTCAGTGACCACTGCCTTGGGGAGCCTGCTCCAGTGCCTGACCACCCTTTCGGTGAAGAACCTTTTCATAATATACAGCCTGACCCTCCCCTGTTGCAGCTCTATGTCATTCCCTTGGTTGTACTGGTGTACCAGAGAAAGGAGATTAGTGCTTGCTCCTCTGCTCCACCTCATGAAGAAACCATAGGCTGTGATGAGGTATCTCCTCAGTCTCCTCTTCTTTGGGCTGAAAAAAACTAAGGGCTTTCAGCCACTCCTCATATGTCTTCCATATATATAGGACCAACAGGACATAGGACACATCTAAGGTTAATAACAAATCTGGACCATCAAAGATCATAATGCTTCTTCTAAGGTTTCTAAAATATCAAAATAAGTCTCTCTGAAACATTCCACATTGCATCCTAGTTTACTGTGCTAACAGAACTCTAGGCTACTACTTGGCTGACATTTTATTAACACAACCAGAGAGACTTTATGTCTTGCGTTAATTCTTAATGCCTGCATGTATTGAATTCAGATTGTAGCCTTCAAAGTTGGAAATGAGACTTGCAGAGCAAGGACAGTATATCTCATCCAGGATATCTGTAAGGGCTACTGTAGTGTAATTGCTTTTAACTTTACAAGCCACATTTTTTTGAGTGGAAAAGCTACTGTCAGAACTAATAGGAGCAAAATAATGCCTAAAGAATGAAAAAAAAATCCACACTAAGTGGCATAAATGTGCTTACTTTTACCTAGAAGAACTGCTGCTGCTTCACGTAGGAAATTCCTAACTGACTTTGAATAATAATAAAGTACCATGTGAACACAGAAGCTGTGCAAGGCTTTATGGAGTGCTGAACACTATGACATAAACTTCTGACATTTGCAGAAGCCTTAGCAATCCTTTAGAGTGCTGGATGAGAGAAAAACAAACAAACGACATGGCCAGAAGAGATATGTGATTTTCAGAATGCTTGTATTTTGCTGCATTCTTGGTCTGCCCCTGGTGCTTGACCAAGCTCTGACAGACTACGCTTTTAAAAACTAAGCTCGCCTCCTTCTATGAAATATGCACAAGCTGTATGTTTGCCCTGAAAGCCTAGCTGCTCCTAAGCTTCCAATTTTCAAAACCGGAGATAAGATTTTAAGCAAATGTTTCAATTACTAATATTAAGATGGAACAATTCACAAAATTATACCAAGTGACACAATTTTGACAAAATACATTAATTAGTACACTGTGTTCTAGGTTTTTCACTGGTCTCTGATAACTACTAGGAAAGCATTACAAATAAATGGAGACTAGGTCATGACAGGAGTTTTGAGCTGCTGTATTGTGGAAATAAAACTATCTGATTTGAAGACATGTCCTAGGAACATACAGATTGGCATGCTGAAATACACCACTGATTATAACAAAAAAGGCTAAATCATAAGAAATTTTTTTTTGCATAAAGTTCTAAATTAATATGAGGATCAGACAAAATAGCACTCAGGTCATAACAGTAACTTAAACAGCAATACAATTCTTCTTTAATCAGCCCAGACATATTTCACCAGACTTTAAGGGCTTTTCTTAGGTACACAGAGTGATATACCACCTACAGTCAGAAAGTAATATGAGAGCTTTTTGTTTGTTTGTTTTTAAGTATGCAAAAATACCTAGATTTCCTCTGCAAGGAATATTTTAAATTTTAATGGAAAAGGATAGAAACAGACTTGACTTGTGGAAAAAGCTACTGTTTTCATTCTGCAAGGAAATATTTATCTTGACTCCTGCCCTTTCAACTTAGGAGCAAATAGGCAAATACATTCAAGCTACCTGGAATGTATTTTATCCACTGACACTCCAAACCAGCAGTCGCTGTTCTAGGAAGATTCCTAGATGAAATCCGTAATATTCTTCTTACTGAACTGAGAAAGAGAACTCCTGTAGGAGACTCATCCTCCATAACTGAAAGCACAATGTGGGCTGCTCAGCTGACTACTTGATGGAGGTTTGTTATGACTGGGGCAGGACATATGGAAAGCACACCGGAATTAGACAAAGAAAAAAAAAAAAGATAGAATGTGAGAGGAAAAACTGTAAAAATCATATCAAAGTTTTGGAGAAAAAGAGCTAGCTTTGTATTCTTGACTATACAGAGAATGAAATACAACATAACAGACTATAATAAATGATAATTTCAGCTTGGAAGAATATTAATTTACTTATTTCTAACCTATGCTAAGGAAACATAAAATAGCAGACCCTTCTGATAACTGGAATATGAATTATTATCTATATAGATGATTTAGGCAAGGTGAGATAAATAGGCTATCAAAAGAAAAAGAGGACAAATTAAGTTTCTGAGAGGAAAAAGCCTCACAAATCATGTCTCATCCCTTGAAAATGAGGACTTTCATAAAGCTATTGTTTTACACATTAAAAAAATGAGGATATCAGGATAACCTATCATGTGTTGCCTTTCAATAAGAAAAAAAAAAGTACATTATGGGAGGTGTCAGGGGAATTAGATGGGAATTCAAAGCTGTGGTTTGCCCAGAAAGGCCAGAGGGAGCAATGAGCACGAATGAGTGCTTCCTAACCACTTGCAGCTGTGATGGGAGTTCTTCAGGACCACCGTACTTGTGTGCAGAGGGAAGGAATCAGATTTTCATTTCTCACCAAAGTTTCAAGTCTACTCGAAGAAAAAAAAAAAAAACAAAACAAGAGCACAGATCTATTGCTTCTGAGTCTAGTGCCCAGTTACAACACCAACTCTTCAAGATTTCCTTCAGGTGCAGAGCACTGCCATTTCCACTGAACTATCATAGCTCTGCCATGTAAACTGCGAGGCAAGGTACAAAGAGCTTTTGCAAACACCTGGTAGCCACTGGACACAGCAGAGAATAATTCCTTGAATACAGCCTTGAATGCCTTGTTCACCTTGGTTTGGGGCACAAATGAGCAAGCTGATGGAGAAATAAAAGTATAGGTATATAATTCATCTCCTCAGTCTGCAACAGAGAAGTGAGGCTAATATTACCCACAGCACTTCTGTGTTATAGATCAGATATTTGAAAGAAAATCACCTGTTTCTATCTATGTGTCTTATTAATGTTTAATGCCATTACTTGATATGCTGATTAATGAAAGCATTCAGCTCAAAAGATGTAAGTAGTAATAAAACACTTTTTATTAAAGGTAAAGAACTATAGTTTAACATTTACTAGACATGTTTCCCATTTGAGGAAGAGTCTCATAGCCACCCTACTGAAACAAGAAGAGTTTATACTATATTTTATCTAGAGAAAACACTGTTTTAGCTAATGATAGTGAACTAGAAGGCTGATCCAAGATCTTAACATCAATTTTTATTTTGCAGCTGCAACACATCCAGGGAATTTGTTGTCATGGGGTTATGTTTGGTGACTGGAGTTTGAGAAGGCTGGAGAACTATATGATCATAAATAACATATACTTGCAAACAAAAAATGTTTAAAAGGATCTGAATTCATGCTAAAGTTTATTTTAATATTTCCCTTTAGAATTTCTTTTTTCTTTAGGCAGACCACAGCTGGAGAGGAATGCATGTGTTGTTATGGCATCTGTTTGCACAACAGGTTAAGCTGAAATTTGAGCACTTGCAATGCCCTTGCCTGGACATTGAAATTCAAGTCACACTACACATTAATGCTTCTGTTTCCGTGGAGTATTCTGAAACAGTGGCACTACTGTAAGGGACATGGATAAATGCAGAGAAGAAGGTGCCTGTATTTTCAAAAATTTGCAAGTTACAGAGATGCCACAATAGGAAAACAACAACAACAACAATAACAACACATAACTGACCTATGGGTTAGTTATCCTCCCGAAGTAGGGACTCTGCACACTAGCGCAGTGCATCCCTTCTTAATAAGTCTTTTAAAATAAACATTTTAAAATAGGTGTGATCCACCTTAGGCCCAGTAGATTCAGTATTCTTTGCTTTTGTCACACTTTCTTATAAGTTATACTATATAAATTACTCTGGTGTCGGTACCTGCAGAGGTGATAGTGCAGAGATGCCTTTCCAGACTGTAGAATAGCTGAAATATAGCTATCAGAAAACAACCATTTAAGTAGATGGGCATGATCAGCTCAAATAGATGATCTGTACAGACATCACTGAACAACACACTATGATTAAACATTGTTCTTCTTCCTCTCTTTTTCCCCCACGTCTTTAAGTCTCCATGTTGCACTTCTCTCTCTCGTGCTTCAGGAAATGTTGAGCAGCATTTTAGCCTATGCACATAATTTCAGTTCTCGTGATATGATTTAAATAATCTGTGTGACTAAAATCCTGAAGTTTGTGCCACAGAAATGCCTACCTGACCAGGGACAATATATGCTTGTGTCCAGCAGTGTACACAGGCTCATTCCTAAATTAAGTAAGGCTACTCTGACAGTAAACATGAAAACAGAATGTCTGAAGGTCTTTAATGTCTCCACTTGCTATTTTTATATGATTGTTTATCAGATATGTTAAGTATTTGGAGCTGATTTGCATTTCTATTTTCATTTGTCATGCAAAGGCTTTCTTTTTTCCTTTCAAAATCAACCGCATTTAATACTCCTTCCTTCCTTCTCACAATATGAGTTGTTTGCCTTTCCTCAGGCACTTGTCAGATTCTGGAAAGACAGGCAAGCTACTAAGTCATTGTTAGCAGCTGAAGTTGTGCACTGCTTTGTTGTGTCAAATTGTTTAGCTTTTTCTTCTAATCCTACAGAATTCCAAGTGCTACAAAGACCACATAATCTCAGAAGGGGACTAGAGAAAACAGCTATTTCCAAGTTTAACAAGTCACATTTTTCTGTTCTACTGCCATTGGTTTCTCACGGAAATGAAACAAAACAAAAGAAAGTACTCTATGTGCCAGACATCTTATTGCAACAAAATAAAACTATTAACTTAACCTACCAGCCTCTTATCTCTTGCAAAATAGTGTGCAGAGGTAAGCCACGAGTTACATAGTACAGTATCTGCAGCAATTCGTTTTAAACAAATAAACCAATGGGAAGGATTTTCTGTCTAAACTCCTCTGTAATTGCATGCATTTTTAAAATCCTCTTTGCTGTTCCCTTTGTCTGTTTGCACTTCTCTTTGCAGTTGTTTGCTAGGAAAGTGAGAACAAGTTCAGATAATCAAGTAAAATACAGAACAAACAAAGGTTTTAAGGTTCTAGAGCTTTCATAAAACATCTCGTTCTTTGTCTATTTATTTTAATACCTGGATTTATGCATTTCCTTGTTTCAGTCAGGCAGGTAGCAGACAAGCTCTGAATCAAAGTACTCTTCTTTCACTGTCTCTAAAATCAGCTGTAAATGAGCTGTAGCCCACAGGAATTCTCACGGGAGCCTGTGCTTTCTGCTGCCATGAGAAGAACAAAAGAGAAAGGAAAATGTAAAAAAAAAAACTGGAAAAAAAAGGAATGCTAAGCCAAACCACCTTGTAGGTAGCTTCTAGGAAGTGTGTTTTCCTTTTCAGAAAGTATAATGAGGCAGTGTTAGGAAAGAAGCCAGACATACTGAAGAGCTGGCATTATGCAGACCCAAAACGCAGCAGGAGGTCACTTAGCGCTACTAATATGCCAAAATAGCAGACCTGCTCTTCAGACCTAATATATATGCACAATGTTACATTTCCTGAGCCTTCTGTTTTTAAAACTGTGCTTGAATTTCAAGTTCTAAGGCTGACCTTTAGACCAATGTCCTTTACCTGGTTCAACTCCTTCAGTTACTCAGAATATTAGTGTTTATCTGAACAATGTCTGCTAACATGTAAGGAAATATCTTACCATGACTACTTTAAATTGGCCAAAGGCTGGATGTTAAATAATAATGTTAACCTGTAAATAATTTTCAGATGGTTCTCATGTTCTCCCCCCAAACTGAACCTGTTCTACTGTTTGGCCGATATCGTGAGCCAGCAGGCCCTGCTCCCAGTTCCTCATGAAGACCTTGGCCCTCAGCAGCTTCTAGGGCACAATACTAGGCCTGACTTCTTCCTCTCTCTCTGGAAAGTAGCAAGTGAGATGTATGCTGTACAGATGTGCGATATTTCCTCCTATGTTTCCATTACTTAATTTTGAATACCAAAGAAAGAACAAGTCTCAAAACTTCAAGACCTAAAATTGTAGAGGTAGCACCCTCATCCACATAAACCCATGGTAACAATGTTGGAAGGGCACTTAGGCCCACACAGCCTTTTACCACAAGCTAACAGCTTTCTGCACTAACTAGCAGCTTGACTGTCAGCACTATTTGCCACTGGGACATTAATCCTTTGTTCTTTGATTTTATTTCTTTGTTCTACCATGATCACCTTTATGGAACCAGCAGAGAGAAAAGCTAAACAAAAGCTAAAATGAATCAAATCCAAGAGGTTTCGTCAAGATTTGTCCCTCAGAAAATAAATTTGTGACCAGACATAGTCTACTACCGGTCCTTGCACTGGAGAAAGAGTTTTGGGATTTTGAAATATACAAACACAGGTCAGCTCATATTCTCAGTTTGACACTTCTATAGCTACAGAATGGAAAGAGAAGAGGATCTTTGACAATACTATCAAAATGTACCAGTATTTCATTTCAGCAGGACTTGTAGAAAGAATGTGAATTTAAGTCCTCCAAAAAAATTGCATTTCATTCTGTGACAGCTGTGTTCATTGTGACTTTTCCACTTCGAAGATTAGCAGAAGGACCTGAATAAGGAAAGAAAGAGCTTTTTTAAGTAATTGCTCGTGACATCAGGGTCATAATTAATCTGATTTTATGAAAAAGGGTGCAGATATGTTTTGAGTTTTGCTTGAACAATATCCTTATTACCAAGATCCAATTAAAAATATCCAAAAGAGAAAAGAACAAATATTATGCAAGGTGGTGCTTCTTAACTGGTTAGAAACCTTGCCCAAACAAGTTTACAGTTACCTCTAGTCATAGCAGAGAAGCATATTTCTCATGTTACTGCAACAACCAGCCAAAATGGAACACTACACTGCCTTTCCTTGGCATCACACAGAGATATCGTCAGAGGTTACTTTAGAAATGGAGTTCTTCATCAGCGTTGAACCTCAGCGTGTGACATTGCACATGAATTGGTTATTTTTACAACAACTTTCTGCTTTCCAACAAGTGTGTAAAATATACCTAGACACCCCAAAAACCGTATGTCCTCTACACAAGTAAAATTAAGTATCAGTCACATCCTTTGGAAAACTAAAAGCTAATTAGGAGATTTTTTTTTTTTTCAACAAAAGTTACTTCAGAAAAGAAGAAAAGAATAACTCCAGTAAAAAAAAAAAATTGCAAGAGGCATTGGCTGACAAGCAATGAGGTTATTAGCAACAGAATCAGAAACACTCGTGGTAAAAAAGAAAGAAGATAAATTAAACATTCATATTTTATCTCAATTTCTGAAATATATGTTCTTAAGCCTACTTTGAAGTATGTGATTAAATTCTGCAAAACCTTTTTATCTTTCCTTGATTGCTAAAGTTTGCTATCAGTGCAGAGCGTGTAGCTGATATTGTGTATCATCAAACTCGTTTCTTTATCTTCAAAAGTAACACCTAAACTTGTTATGAATAAACATAAACAGGGTGCCTGTTCTTCGTTCATTAAATATAAGCTGTAATAGAGAGAGAGAGCACATACTTGGTAGCAGAGAAGCAATGGTAAATTTGTTCTCAGCTCAAGAAGAAACATAGGCTACTGAATTTGGGGCAGGTAGAGGAATACATGGTCTGAGCTCAAGAACAAACATGGTTTGAAAAGGGAGGATATGCACAGGACTCCATAAAGTCTTACAACAACAATACAGCACTCATTTTCATCTGCATTATACGGTGGCCTTTCCTTCAGGATATAACAAACACTGAATGGTTATGGTCCTTCAACCAGTTGACTTCCTCTGTCACTTCAACTTTACAAGAAGTTATGACTCTGAAGGTGAGGGTAAGTACAGGATGCAAGGGAAATTTAGCTGAAAAAATAAGCAAATAAGAACGTCTCATAAGAGCCATCAAAAAAATTCCAATATAATGGAACATAAATGTATCAATAAAGTATAATGAACAATCTGACATTACTGGCATAACTGTGTAATTTACAGAGTTGTCATAAGATAATAGTTTTGAAGAGTCTGCCAAAAGACTGGTAATTTGCATATAATTGTCAATAATGCTTTCCGATTTACTAGATGGAGTTTTTGTTTTTCACAGAATAGAGTTATTGGAATTCAATTTGCAGTCTCTGTTTTTATGACTTTTCTATACAGTACTGTTTTACTTAGAAATAAATAGGGAATTTTAGATGCAGTTTTTTTATCTCCTGCCCCAAGGCAAAAAATACAAATAATCTTTTCACTAGAAGTTAATAAATAAACAAAATAACACAAAAAAAAAGGAAAAAATAAACTTCTTCTGGTTTCAGTTTATCTCTTTGCAAACATTTATCAAATTACAGTGTCAATGAAATGAATATCCTGATGTATTTCAGAGCAAAGTCAGAATTCACATTTGATACACTAATTTTATTATCATTTTAAACTGTGTCTTAGAATGGTTACTTTTACAATAGTAGATTTTGAAGTGAATAGGATGGTGTTAGAAGCATAGCTACATTTAATATCATATTTGATATGGGTTAGTGATTTACAGTATCATGAACTCTACTCTTTCTTTGCAGGAGTATGACTAGGGATGAAATCCTCATCTTGGCAGTCCTCCCCGTGACTATAATACAGACAGGATTTCAATATAGGTTTGCTCTCACAGAGGAAGTCATATAGTTAACTCATGATAATATTTGTATAGATAAAATATGTATGAAATATGTAATTGTCATTTGAGTGTGGCAAAAAATATTTAAAACTAATTATCTACTATCTCCTCAGTTGTCTCTGTTAACAAAGTGTAAAGAAAGTTTTTTTTAATCCTTTTTCAAGTATTGTGACAAAATAAACAATAAAAATAATACTCAAAATGAATATCAATTCTTTACATATGCACACAGTTACAATTCCATGCTTCTTTTCTCATGTGGGAGTAAATTCTGATTTTGTGCACTGGTGCTCACTTGTGTGCAATTAAGTATGTAAATTTGACAACTTCACCTATAAATGATTTAATAGATATCTCTGCAACACTTTGTGTACATATACTTTCTTGACAGTTTGAGACTAAATGAAAAATGCATGCAAATAAAGCTCCCATCTTTGTGTATAAATTTAGGCTTCCAAAGCATCTAAAGCCTCAGGCAAACCATGTGATTATCTAGGACTGCTTAGTACTGTTTAGATTCTTCCAAGCATCAGATATTTTCTTTAACTGTACATTTTTCAGTACACTCTTTACTTTTATTCTAATGCATTTTCTTCAAGACAAGATTTGACGTTCGAGGACAGCCATGTCACTGAGATTGTGCTTCTGACTCTAAGGATGAAACTGCATAAACACTGAAACTGTGTACAAATCCAGGCTTGAGAGGTTTATTCAGGTATCAGAAATCTTTGAGTGCTCATCCTGACACAATATGACCATGCAATACCTTTGCACTCACCAGCCAAGTGCACTGGCAATTACATAGCCTCTCAAATCTTACAGCACAGTATAGGATGATCCCTCACTAACTTGTGGATACAAGCTGCAAAAGAGGTCAAGATTCCCTCCATCTTTTTAAGATGTGTCGAATCTCAGTTCTGAATATAAAGACTTAATATCAGTATGAGCACTTAGCTAGATAAAACTACTAGAAGGATAACTTTGAAAATATAGTCCTCATCTCTTAATCAAAATTTTACCTTATTAACTATTCTTCTGCTTAAAAAGAAAGAATGAAGCTAGGCCCTGCTGAAAAATTACAATTGTATGTTACTTTTATAAATAATATCTCCATGCACAGGAGGTCTTTAATATGTCGACTGTAACTCTGATTATGTCCTTTATCATGTACCACACGCATGCTGCAGAAAACAATTCACAAGCAGAGCTCTGTGTGACACATATGACATATGAAGCCTTCTCTGGAATGGAATATATGCCATATATCATGATACTGAAATATGTTTTTTTTATTGCATAAATAATCCACTTAAATTTTATTTATCTTTCACAACACACTAGGTGCCCATAGGATATCAAGTATTAAAAGCATAATAATGTTTAGATTTTTTTCCAAGGACTAGCCCATTAGCTGTAGTATCAGTCAGTTCTGTAAACATTTGTGAACCCTGGACAAATTCAGTAATCACTCAACGAGTAAAAATGGGACTTCTTTCCATGAAACTCAAAATATTCCACTCTGAGATTGCTACGAAATATACATACACTTTTCATTCAAAATATTTCAAAATATTGAAATATATTTTCAATTTATTCAGCTATTATTAAAAAGAGAGGGCAAGAGCAGTGCACAGGAATGGACTAAATGACTTAAAAAAACATACTGTGATGGTATGCTTCTCTCTCTCCTCCCACATGTTTTCTCTTTAATATGGTCACTGAATAAAAGAATTTTGCCTGAGGGTAGGAAGGCCCTACAGAGGGATCTGGACAGGCTGAATAGCTGGGCTGAGGCCAATGGGATGAAGTTCCCCAAGACCAAATGCCAGGTTCTGCATTTTGGCCACAACAACCCCAAGCAATGCTACAGGATTGGGGCAGAGTGGCTGGAATAAAGTGTGGAAGAAACGGACCGGGGGGTTTTAGTCAATGCTCAGCCGAACATGAGCCAGCAGTGTGCCCAGGTGGCCAAGAAGACCAATGGCATCCTGTCTTATATCAGAAATAGTGTTGCCAGGAGGAGAAGGGAGGTGACTGTTCCCCTTTACTCAGCTTTGGTGAGACCGTACCTTAAGTACTGTGTTCGGTTTGGGGCTCCTCACTACAAGAAAGACATCAACGCCCTCGAGTATGTTCAGAGAAGGGCAATGAAGCTGGTGAGGGATCTGGAGCACAATCCTATGAAAAGCAGCTGAGAGAACAGGGATTATTTAATCTGGAGAAGAGGAGGCTCAGGAGTGACCTTATTGCTCTCTACAACAACCTGAAAGGAGGCTGTGGCAAGGTGGGGGTTGGCCTCTTCTCCCACACATCTAGCAATAGGATGAAAGGGAGTGGCCTCAAGTTGCACAACAGGAGGTTCAGATTAGATTATTTGGAAAAATGTATTCTCTGAAAGAGCGGTCAGGCACTGGAGTGGGCTGCCCACGAAGGTAGTGGAGTCATCAACCCTGGAGATGTTCAAGAATCATTTAGATGTTGTACTAAGGAACACTAAGGGTTTAGTGGGGAAATACTGGTGGCAAGTGGATGGTTGGACTAGATGATCTTGGAGGTCTTTTCCAACCTTAGTCATTCTATGATTCTACTAATCATGACTTAGAAAGCTACTGCCCTTGGCTGCTCCTCGGGGACATCCAATCCCTTGCTGCTATTTTTCACTGCTATTAGCCTCTTCCCTTCAGATGAGAGTGACATCTTCCTCTTTTAACAGGGCCTTGTGATAGTCCACGCTCTCATTGCTCAGGCCTGTTGCTCAGCCCAGCCACAGATGACATGTCCCCTGCAGTTCAAACTTTTCCCTCATGTTACTGTGTTCCTCAAGGGAACTCTTCAATGCTTCCTTTTTTTTCCCTCCCCTTCTGTAAGTACATCCTTTTGTTTAATGTGTCCTTTTCTGAATGTATGCAGTACAGGAGAAGTGCATGACAGAAGATGAGAACTAGCACTCAGAGTTTTATGGGCATGAGATCAAGCAAGAGCAAAAATAACAGTTGAAAATCCAAAAGCCAGTTAAGCTCAAGAGAGAGATAGAACGAGTACTTTAGGTTAACTATACCAGCTTTACAACCTCAGTCTCACTCCCATCAATCAGGTGGTGTTTGTACACCCAACAGCTGCACTTCCATAAAGATGCCAGAGGGATTTGCAGGACAGCAAAGCCTTTGTGGGAACACTGGGCGAGAGGGCTCGGGGAGGACACTGGCTTCCAGAATACAGAAGTCACAATATGTGGATAAGATGGTAACTACAGGGAGTGTCCACTTAGGGATTTCTTATCCAGTTTGTAAATAGTCAGAATTTTCCAATAAAAATGCAGTTTCTTAAGAGCTGTAGTTTCTTAATAAAAGATTCTCTATTTCATGCTTATATTGTTAATGAATTTCTATTCTAAAACAACACCTGAGAAAGAGCAAGTGTCATTGTCACAGCTTTGTTGCAATTTTGTTGTTGTTGTTGTTGCAATGTTTTTGGTCCCACTTCTGTTAATTAAATTACTTTTACTGTGAAGAACTGATTGAGATTCCACAGTGATGCCTCTATAACACTGCCTGCCCTTTATGCCTTCTAATATATCCAGTATCAAATGTTGTTGTAATTTTAAGTCTATTTATACGTGACTTCAAAAAGTTTTTCTTAGAATTTCAAACACTTTAAAGCACACTGAAATACTGAACTTTACATGGGTACTCCTTCAGATGTTTTAGTTCTTGCCCATAATGTCAGTTAAGTGAAACCTGCTCAAAATTCTTTCTCATCACTGCAAGCTTCCAAGATGAAGTTTTCTACCCAGTTATTCTTCTCTTTTTAAGAGATCATTTTTGGTTTTCTGTAGAAGATTAACTCTAGAAATTCTCATGCATAACAGTTAGGTATCAACAGGTTGAGATTCAAAGGTTCAGACTACAGTACAGAAGATCTCCCTGTAATTATATACAGTAAAGAAAATGTCAGAAATATGCAGTTACTGGTGACTTCACCTCTGCAAAGAAAGACCGGCAACTCGAAATTGTTAGTAATAGCTATTAATAACGAAACACTGCTAATGGGAGAGTTGTCAGTGACAAAGAATTCACAAATCCAGGAGATGTTTTAATTTGAATTTAGCATATTTTCAGTACTATATGATAAAACAAGAATGAATTTTATATAATGGATAAAAAATTTAATAGTGGAGCAAATTGATTTGGTTAAGTAATACAGGGTTTGGGGAATTTTTAAGTTTCAAAAGGAAAAAGTCATTTAACCAGCTGGAAAGGATAATCAGGTAAGAGTTCAAGTCTCCAAGTACAGCAGAAGGCAAAAGTTTTCCAAGGCAATGATTAAAATCTTGCTAGGAATTTGCAGCATGAGTTACAGGACAAAATATGAATGGAAAGACATCAACTGCAGAAGGATATAAAAAATACTTCAAAAACAAGCTTGTATTTTGGAAACCTCAAAGTATAGAGATCAACTGAGAATCAGAATTGAAGCGGAGCTATAACTCTGGAGGGAGATTTAACAAACAGGAAAAGTTCCCTAAGCCGTAAAAGATGAAGAATGAAAAAAGAAATCTGATTTTCAGTGAAGTTCAGCCAAAGTCAGCTTATTTATGGTCGCCACATTAAAAATACTGTTTCTATGTTTATTAAGGACATTAGTTCTTAACAAAAGAACAAAGAAAAGATTTAATATATGAAAAATATTAAAAATAATATTAGGATTAATAAGTGTAAAAGGAAATTTTAACAGCTAATGGAAAGCAAAAATATCAAGTTCATAAAGGCCTTGGACTGGGAAATTCAAACAACTGTCACTGCAGATGCAATATAAAGAAAAATGGCACAGGGGAAAAAGACTTTAAAACTGCTATCAAAGTGAGATTGTATTTATGAATACAGAAAAAACAACATTGTATCTGCATTTAAGAAAGGGGAAAATGAAATGAGAACATATAAAAACATGCTAGTCTGAATGTAATTGTTATTATCAGCTTCAAAAGAACTTTCAAAAGAATTGCTTTAATGGGAATCAAGATGACTGATTAAAGATGAGCATTGAGACCACAGTGAACTTTACCAGAAAAAAAATCTACTGCATTGGAAATTTGTGGATGATGAAGTTCTCTATCTCTCTGCTTTGAATGTCTGTTTTTCTCTTGCTGATATTCTTGCATGTTAATGTTTATACGCTTTTGCTAAGGGTATGAAGCTTAGAACTACTATCAACAGAGAAGAAGATACAAATATGACACACAGTAATGAATGGTATTACAGGACAATCAATATACAATGAACTTAATTCACAAACTCATAGATTAGGTTTACTTGTGGATATGAGCACATTTTTCTGCCAGTGTAAGTCAACATGACAAAAAATTAACACTGGGTGCAGTATCTGATAGAACAGATGGTGATGAGCTCTGGCTCTGGATAAGAGGGCTGTTCATGGAGTTAGTGGGCACAGGTATGCCACAGGCCAGTTTCCAGCACACACATCTTACACCACCAGCTGCAGCCTATTGCTGTCTCTAGAAAACAAGTTTCTCCTGCTGTCATTCACCCCCTTTTTTTTTTTTTTTTTTTTTTTTCAGTCTTCTGCTTCAAATAGAGCCATATATAACCCTCTTTTATTTTTGCCTGCTCACAACTCCAGGCCTACCTGCACAGCACACCTTGGCCATTGGCCACTGAGATGACAGAATCTCTTACCATCCCCAATGACAGTTAAAAACACTTATTTTGCATCTGGTATCCAGCATTTCAACAACTTTACGGAACTTGACTTAGAAATATTTGTAGAGATGAGCTAGAAATGAACATCTAGTGGCATTATTATTTATTATTATTATTTTCAGAAGCCCCAAACCAAAGCAATTCTAAATTCTCATTTTCAAGCACTTCTGCCAAAATGGCAATAAGGCTCTGTGCCACAACTCCTTAATTCCAATCATTTAAGAACACTCTGCCACTCTGTCTGAAATTCGTGGTGACTACAGAATTCTTGCACTGTGGATTCACTGGGAGTAGTGGCACACAGCACCTGTTGATCTACAAAAGTTCAGTCCTTCATGACTTGCTGGCCCAGCAGAGAGAACTACATTGCTGCTTATTTCAGGCAGCAGTAACCTCCTCCTCCTGGTAGCCTTATTGTGCCTGCTCCCCACACAGGTTGTCGCCTGTTCCAAAGACACTGTCATGCAGCCTGAACTCTAACTGCGTATGTGACTTGTGGAGGCACAGAAACTCCTGGCACTCCAAATTTAACCATTTCCTTGTTTTCTCTGCAGGATTTGCATCTCTCCTCCTGAAGCCGGATCTCAAGCTCAGTGCAAGAATGACTCCGATGTTGTCTTCACCATAACTCTAGCACAAGATTAGTGAATTTACTGCATGCCTACACACCACTTATGAAAACATCAGAGGGGATAATTACTTTTAAACACAATTCTATTAATGCCACTGTAGGAACTGTGTATATTTATGGTGATCACACTGGGAAGTTCCTGCAAAAAAAATAAAATTAAACTGATATTTTATAAGGGTGAGAGAATAGCTTTGGTTGAGAATTAAAATACGTATTTGTGCTACTGCCAAGAAAGTAAAGTAATAATTACAGCAATGTCAGCAACCTGTGACTATGTCTTATTAAGTAATTTAAACATTTTTAACATAAAGTGTGTACTGAATAAAAAGAACATGTACTGAGCCAAAAATTAAATAAAATAGCATATAACGAAAGGGTAAATTTTCTGCAAAAATTAACTGAAGATCAAGTCTAAATCAAAATGAGAAGTACATTAGAAGCTGACAAACTACATTAAATTTTGATAATTTTTAATTGCATAGAAGATACCACAGAGAAAGCTCAATTCAAAAATATTTTTTTATTATTTTTATGGCTCCTGCAGTTTAGAAAAGAAAAAAAATATAAGTAAATTAATATTCTGGGCAAGTCAACAAAAAGAAATCAAATAATAAAAACGTGATTGCACATGGAGAAAAGCAGACTGTGGCTTTTGTATTTGCTGTAATCTAGAATTTAGGTCACTGGCCTGAGAGGTGGTAGTCCTATAAAAAAATGGTGTTCTGTCTGACTTTCAGAGAAGTCAGTTACTTATGGGATTTTTTTGTAAGTTCTGCAAATGGGAGAAGGAGAAAAAAATGAAAGGAAAAAAAAATCATGTTTTGAACTGCAGGGTGTTGATTATATCATGAACTATACTCAACATTTTAAAATTCTCATACCGTACAAGAAGGAAAAGAGAGGCAGTATTTGGGACAAGAAGTACTCATGAGCAAGAAAAACCAAACCTAAACAACAGGATTAAAAAGAATCCTTTGACTTCTTTGTTTGGAATAAAAGATTAGCATTCATCCAGTTATGGAGATGTTGCAGGCAGAGAAATACAAAGGCAAAATCTGAGAAGACCATCCAGAATTATAGATCCATGTGTCATCTGTTCACAAGTGATAACATAAGCCATAGTAATGAAGCGATGTGTGAAAAGGCTGCTAAAATGAAGAAGTCCTAAAAGAACAACAAACACTGAAACAACAAATGTTACATCCAGCTGTCCCCTCCTACCTGAGCAAATCACCTGAAACAAATGCTCGAAAGGATATGATACAACAAAAGACCGCACTGCCCTGGACATGAAATACTGACAACAGCCAAGGCACTGTAAGAGCATTTTCTGTGGCTGATCCAATGTATTGAATGCTAGCGACAAACCAAGTAAAGGTAGAACATATGAAACTCACTTGAATTAACTACATGAAGGTCATTTTTAACTTTTAATAAAGTAAATTCATTTTAATAAAGTAATTCACCTGCTTTGATCCCTGTTTGAAATGTGTTGAAATACAGCTTAAAAAGGCAAGAGATGGCATATAGAATTCCAAGGTTTTTAAGAAAACAGTCACAAGCAAATAGGACAGCAAGTAATACCAGAATTAGATTTAATACTACAGTGCTTTATTGTGCCTTAGGGTACTGTGAAGGCTGAATAGTTATTCCGACCAAAACAGCCCAGACTGTCATCAAATGAAACTGAGGGAAAATAATGAAGTATTCCCAAAGGTGTAAAAGATGTTTCATGTTGTATCAAATCTGTCAAGAGAGATGACACCACAAATACTTGCAGTTTATTAAAAAGACAAATCATGAAATTCTGTCATGTATGCATGATTCAGAATGAATGGTGAAATACAGGTCCTTAAGTGGTAAAAGAAATACTGAAGAGCTAACCACGTGTTACAATAATTTAATTCAATTAAAAATATAGTACTGCACTCAATTCTGGAAGGTTTCTACATTTCTGTTAAATTGTACAGTCCACAGATGTGGATTTCTGTGCCCCTGTTATCCCACGAGTCCGTACATGAGATCATTTTCACAAGTCAACATCCCATCTGCAAGATTTTCTTCCTTGCATCCTGAAGTATTTACTTGTTGAAAGTAAAGGCAGTGAAGGCTGCCACAGCATAGTTCAGAAGATAAAACTCCTACAGGACAAAACAGTACCAGGGACAACCAGGGCACACTGGCTGCGCTCTCACATCAATGACAGTGAGCAGTCTACTCTTACAACTTCTAGGATAGATATTAGAGTATCCTTCCCAAAGTTGCATGTACTAACTTGCAGTTAGAAAACAACTGACTGATCTCAGTATAGCAAAGTGCAGTGCTAGCTCAAGTTATGGCAAACAATTTTATTCATTTTGATGAATAGTCCTGTGAACAGCAACAAAGAATGCAGCCTTTCTTTCTGTTTTGATAAAGGAATTTGAGAACAGGTTTCAAGATTGCTGAAAAAATCATCAATTTTTTTGTATATTTGCAATTCTATTGACATAAATTACCTGAGAATTTTCAAATGGAATGTACTGAGTTGCAGTCAGATATTCAAGTCAAAGAAAAATTTGATCACATCTCTTTACCAGACTTTTATGAGCCCTATCTTACAGAGAGAAATACCCCTTGCTTCACAATCACACCTCATTCATGTCATTGCCTTCTGGCAGTACATACCTTTGCAATCAACTGTTTTCAAGGATGAAGGATGGGAAGAGTAAACTTTCATCAAAAGTCTCTGAAAAACACCTTGAGAACTCACTAAGAATTGTAGCTACTTCCACTGAAAAAGACTGATGTGTTAGTTTCACAAAAATAAGGTCAAAAAAGCCACAGAAAGCCATGGAAATAAATATGAGGCATTACTTTCGATGCAACCTATGTACGTGCAGACAGAGACAATTCCTATTCACTCTGTGAGGCCCAGGCAAGCCAAAAGTTTGGCCACCTATGGCTGAAGAGGTAAATCAGGTGGATAAAAGAAATGAAAGAAAAAAGTAAAAAATTTAAAATAAAAATGTTGAAATATAAAAAAAAAAATGATTGCTTTATGCGAACAACTTCCTTTTAAAAAGAAAAGAGAAAGCAAATAAATTTAGAATACAGTATAAACAGAAGGAATTATTTTAAAGAGCAGTATTTTCAAACTTTCCCATTTGCGGTCAACAACTCTTTAAGTACTGTTGAAACATGGAACCATCAAGTAAATGAAAGCAGCGTGTTAGACTGAAGTTGAAAGTATAGACATAATCTGAAGGTCATGGTGACAAAGGAGACAAATGGTGACCCTTGTTATGAAATAGCTCCAAACACTGATAGTCAACAAAGCTATTATTTTAATAAAAGCCAACCACTGCCACTGCAGTCTGTGACAAAATGAATTATGACTCACAAGAGGCAAATATTAATAAGAAGTTCTCTATCATAAAGTCTCTTACATGACACACCTTTGAAAAGTGGTTTACATATAAACTCTTTTTTCAAAGTGTTTTTTATACACACATGTATAAGCCACTACACAACAGGATACTCTAAAAGTATTAATTTCTGGAAAGTCTTCCTTTTACATGTGTGCATGTGCTGCCATAACAGAGCATTTTGGATTTCAGACTAGGGCTTAGAACAAAGCACATGATACTCATGAGCTACCAGTAAAAAAGATTTGTAAATGCTTTGATTTCATTCTGTTTCTATGGTACACATCTATTTTGAGTCTACCTTCCTGCCTGGGTCCAGACAGAGAACCAAGAATCACCATCTTCCAGGTTCTGCTACAGAGTGCTGACAGACTTTGAAAATATGAGGAAAGGAATAGTACTTTATAACAGGTTTCTGAGATCTAGCTGGCCAAACAATTTTTTTTTTTTGTGATTACTCAGATGGTACAGCTATATAAGCTATACAGCTATATATCCCAAGCAGCATCCTTGGGATCTCACTACTCCACTTCTGTTCACATTACCATTTATTCTTCAACCCCTGCAGGAGAAAGCTGAGAGTATTTGTAAAAATCCTTGGTAGCAAGCCACTGTACTTTCTAGAATAAGATGAAATACTGAATGATTTACACCTACATGCACATTGTGGCTAGCACCTCACTTCACGCAAACTCTTTTGTTTTGAACAGCTTTATTCATTGCTCAAAATTAGAAAATATTTTCTGAAAAAAAACCAGTTCAGTGAAAGTGCAATTCTTTTTCTAAATATTTCTGTTTACTGATAAAATAAGCAAAAGTCTTGGATTCTGCTATTCCTAATAACCATGTTTGGCATTTCATTATGTTATACCTGACAAAATGATCAAAATTGTAATTAAAAGTTGGCTCATACCATTTCTACTGAATCCATTAATCAGAATTGTTGCACACAGTCAATACAAGGTCTTTTTCTAACTGCCATTACATTTTTCCAGATAGGAACTTCTATGCACATAATATGGAGGAGAAAGAGAGATAATTCTGATAGCAAAACTTGTAAAAACAGCTGCCCACCACAGATATCAAATCACATTATAGGCAAGCCATACTGTGAGAAAGCACAGCCTCTGTTGGGCTTTTTGCACAGATGGTGTCACAGATTTTTAAATTATTATTAGATTATTAGACAATTGTGTTGCTCTCAAACCAAATATAGCTGATCTGACAACATCTTTTGAGCACTGCTGCATTACCAATGGGTTCCTGAAATGACCAGTGGTACTACTTTGGCTTTAATATTGACAGTACAGTTGTTTAAGAGAGACAAGAAGAACTGTCAGTGTGTGAAAACAGAGGAAATTAAAATGAAAAATAGCATAATACTCTTTAAATGAAATGGTTTCTAAAAGTGTATGTCAGTATATGCATACAAGGAAGTAAAACACACAACTTGTAAATAATAATTTATATACAGTTAAGACTCAATTTCTGAATTACTGAGATACTCAGAAAGGAAAAAAAAAACATGTACTTTTCTTTGAACTATACAGGTTGTAACATCATTTTAAAACTCTATCCTATAATTTCTTGCTGCTCGGTGTAACGAACCATTAAAACTTAAAGAATTTACTGAGATAAACAGAATTCTTTTTAAAAAGCCCTTTAAGATAGTTTTAAAGATATGCCTGAATCAGTATTTTTTTAGTATATCTAACACTCATCCCTCTTATTATGCATGATTACTCACAAATGGATCCCTGTGTATTTGTTTTGTATCATTGTTCTCTTATCTGATGGAGTTTTTTGCTGTGCTGCCTCTCCACATGAGCTGTGTACTGGCTGGAAGCAGGGGTTAGGCAGTTTGTTCCTAAGTTCATAGAAGGGATTTTGTCACTTTGAAAACATGTATTTCATGTTGCAGAAAACACTTGTTCAGTGAAAACTATGCCACCTTGGGAGATTTACTACCATCTTCACTTGCCTATGGCAGCCAACTCCATCACAGTGACTGCTAGCCACTGAAGGAGAAGTGGGAGTAAATGACTTCAAAAGTGATAATAGAGGTCATGCCATTCAGTGGGATGCCACTTCCGTGTTCTGCTTATCATGATCTAGTTCCAATCTATCTGTTCCTCCCACCTCTTCTCTACAGCAGCTTTGGTGGCCTGCTGCATACTGAGCAGCAGATGTTCTTCTCTTGATATTAGATGCAAATTTTTCAAGCAGCTGCACAGAGCTGATGCTATCATATGAGAAACATCATGACTTTGACTTTCCTAGCTGTCACCAGTTTGCTTTACCGCTTTCCTTTTGAGCCTGAGCATTTTCATATATATATAAATATATAAATATTTATATATAAAATAAGTATTATTATTTTAATTATTGTTTCTGTCATTTTGGTCATTTCAATTTGTCTACTTGACAGGGGGCACATAAAACTTTCTTGCCTTTTCTTCTTCATCTCAAACAATGTTTACTGTATTCTCTTTAGACCTTGTTAAGTTTCTTTTTAATTCCTTGACTTAAAGACTTTTCCTCCTCTGGGTCTGAACCTACCTGTGAGTGAAGCTCCACTTAAATCAGCTAGCTTGGGAGACAGAATCCTTTCAGTGATGAAGCTGAAATACAAAAGAAAACACCATCCAACTCTCGATTTTTTTCCCTGCTTTTATTCCTTTTTCAAGTAACTGAGTTGTAAGAAGTTCTTTTCGATTTATAATTAGCATAGTTTTAAAATGTTTGCTTTGGTTTACATGAACTTTTCATGAACTCATAAACATTGGTTTGCTTCAAAATACCTTGGAAGAAATCAATCCTCAGTCTACTGGGAAATATATCAAGAAATGATGCATTTTGAATTTTGCTTTGAAAACTGTGGCAGAATCTACCTATGAGAAGTGGCATACTGCTGCGTGTTTTCTTAAAGTCCATTTTGAAGCACTTTATATACTGACAGTCATGATGTTAGCTTAAGCTGAAATATGTGCCTATACTTTTGACCCAACAAAGTATAAACATTCCCCATTATAGATATCAATATTTTATGGTAAGCTTTTCATAGAAGAAAATAACTGGAAATAGAGAACTGCAATACATATGGTCTAGCAATTTCCTTTGTATTTTGCTACCACATGGCTTCTCCTTTAGGTGAAAGGAACAAAGCCTTATCTAATTACTTCAACTACTGTGACTCCCTGCTGTTAACCGAGATGCATTATATTGAGATGGGACATTTCACAGTGACTTCATTTTATCCCTGCCCAAATCTCCTCTGCATGATAGCAGAAACAAGACCTTTGTGCTAAGCAAACTGTGCTCTGTGTCCCAGATAACAAGTTCAGTCTTGTAAAAACAATGCATACCAAGCACAGGATAAATTCTCCAGGCAACAACTAATAACCGGCACTGCCCCTGTATTAAAACCACCTCCCTTCTATGCATACAGAAATGTTGAGCTGAACAAATTATAGGAGTAAAGGCAAACAATTTTGCTCCAATTTACTTAATTTATTCACCAGGCACACAAATATTTCATATTAACTGTTAAAGTTGAGGATTTTTTCCTTGCCGACAGAAGTCAAAAGCCAATGTTTGAAACTTGTGAACTGGATTCCCTTTCTTACAGCAACGTGTCTGTGTTTAAACACGTAATTGGATGCAAGTTTGCAGATTCTGCCATGCTTGACAAAATTTTTCTGTTACCTCATTGCTGCTCTGATGACCAGAGTATGATGTGTGTGCTGATAATCCATCTTCTCACTTTCAGAAGAAAATACAGTGAGAAGGTAGTGATGTGGACTGCAAGTCAATCTCAGCACACAGAGTTGGGGTGCAGGGAGGGAAATGATGCAGGTATAAATCTTTCCATCACAAATTTGACTTTTGGATGACAAACAGGTACCATTCCAGCTCTGCATCAACTGTTTGATGGATCATTTAAGCTACAGAGTACTTCCTCACTCTGAGATGATATGCATACTTTAGACAAGGATGGTTGTGGGAATAAGGCGGTATACCTCTCAGAAATCCAAGAACGATTAATTAACCGAAGAAGAGAGAATACTCTCTTTTTTCTCTCAGAAGAAAACAACATAATTGCATGCAATATTTTTTGTTGGAGAAATCTTTCTACATGTATTACATTAATATATATTTATTCTGAAGTGGCTTTTAAATGTAGTTAAAACAGTAACTTTTCAACTAATTCTATCTAATCATCAGGTACTGCAAGACTTTTGTCTTTTCACCATTTATGTTTAAGGGCTTTTAATAGCAAAGATCTTACAAAGCAGATCTACCTTTCTGATCTTTCCTTACATTTACCCAATTTCTTTATTTGAATGCTTTGGAGAGGAAAACAGACCACTGTGAATGTTTGGTGAAGCAGGATTAAATTAACATTTAATCCTGGATTAAGCTTGTAATTATTAGTAGTAGGATAAGGAATACAGTATTGATGATACTTCTGAGACACAATATGAATGGAGAAGAGGCTTCTTGTTTCCATGGAGTCAAGTAGTATTTGATGTCAAATTCAATCTCTGTGTAAAAACACAATTTATTTTCTAACAAATCAAATGAAAGGATATCTTTGGAATATCTTCATTCAGGATAAAGAACCCTTAATTTCAGTAGACTTCAGACAGGTCTCGCAGAATCATACAAGGACAGAAAGATGATGTTCCAGTCTATGGGAAAACATCTGGGGAGAGGGAATTACATCTCTCTGTAATACGTAGATTTTCCAACTTCTTTTCCTCTGTCAGTTTTTTCTTAGCAAACTGTTCTAGCTAAGAACTGTTACGGAAAAAGGATTATATCATCTGGTCACTTATAAATAGAGTAATTGCCACTTTTTCACAAAAAAAAATCTGTAAAATACATACATTGAAATAAAGGTTTAATTTAAGATTGCACAGGTAGACCAAATTTGGTAATAAAATGTCCCTTTCAGGATAATAAGCTAGTTGCATGGAGAGATCTATGTTTCTGTCTTTGGAGCTTTCGAGACCTTGTTTGTTCGACTCCTGAGCTACCTGGTCTGATTTCAAAGCTGACCCTGCTCTGAGCGAGGACTAGAGACCCACTGAGATCCCTTCTAACATGAATTATCCTTTCATCTTAGGCATCCATCTAACACAACTGCAGTAGCCTTCCACATAATTGAGAACATTTCCAAACAAACCCATCAGCAACTCAGACATCTGGTTTTGTGCTGAGAACTGGCAAGGCTGACCATACCCTATGGTGCTACATAAAAACACACAGAGTTCTTGGATGCATTCAACTCCGTGGGCCGTAGCTAGCCATGTTCACGCTACATTGACTTCCAATACTGGGAAATTATGTTCTTTGGACTCTCCACCAAGGTGATTGTTCAGAACCAGTATGCACTGACACTAGCAGTGACAAATCTCAATTAATTGAATCTTATCTTGCAATGATCAAAGAGTTCTAATATCTATGACCAGTTCATATTTTTCCCTCCGTTAAGACAAAGACTCACAGCAGATAACAATCTTATGCACTACCATTTTCTATTTTTTAAATGCACAGATTTGACATTGTGTTTATGAATACTTTTACTTGAGCATCACCCCCAACAACATATAAAAACATGAACTTCATGGCATATGTTTTTCCTTTATGCTGTTTCAGAAGAAACACGCACAGTAAAGTGTCTTCTTTTGGTAGTCTGCATTGAAATATTTCTTTGGATTTCTTTGAAGACACATGTTACCTGATCAGCTGGGTATGCCACATTTAAGTATTATGTCTTCTGTCAGTAGCAAGATGAAGAGGTTGAATGGGTCCAAGTTCCTGAGAAAAATTCATTGTATGTACTCAGACAGTTATGAAGACTTACACAGATGACATACACCCTCAAAGAAAAGCAGTGCTTTGGTCATGAAGAGAAGTTGAGGGTTGTTCTTTTTAAGCTTTTGATAAACCACCTTTTGATAACTCAGAATACTAAAAGATGATTTGTGGATAAAGACAACATGTCACCTCAATTTATTACCTTACAAGAATGTAGCATGGAGAGCAAAGGACAAATGAGATAAGACCATAATACCTCCAGTGATGGCAACTAGCTTTCAGAGCTTCACACCGACTGGACACTTCATGCAAGCTAGAGGCAAGAAGGCATTTCTGTGGTCTTAGATGAAGTCAGACTACATTCAGATATTACCGGATCAATACCAGCAAGAAATATAAAACTGTTCTTAAGAATAGACTATACTGATCAATTACACATGTATCTTCAGCCATATGACAAACTGGTGCAGAAGTCTTCCTCTTTCAGTTCTGATTTGTAACGTCAGCTCAGAGAAGACAGCAAACAGCAACGTCATGCATCTGAGCAGTGAACCTACATCAGAATAGTGAAGGGAAGAGGAAGAAGAGGAAGAGAAGAGCAGGGTGTGGACTCCTCTTTTACCAGTAGAGATGGATAATTTACAGCCTGTTAGTCCAGAATAAAACTTGTACCCCTCGAGTAATCCTGAAATAAACAGAGTGTTAGGGACAAATTAAGTGTAGGCAAAAGTTGAGTACAGGGTGACCTGGTTATAATACATAGAATTATTGGGCCATATGTTAACAGCCTGACTTCAAAGTCTGCGAGGACCTATCTTATTAGTATTAGGCTAGCAATAGGGCAGCAATACTTCTCCCTTTCTCTTTCTTTGTTCCATCCTTATGTGTTCAAAGACACCAAGCAGACAGTGAATTATAGCCACAATGTTCTTTTCATACTCCATACATGATACCCAGCATATGCTTTTATTTTCCAAAGTATACTTACTTTTAAAAGCAGAAGGCATTTCAGTTTTCTTGGTTCACTAACTCATTTCTGCTGTGGTATGGGGAGAAACTAAGCTTACACATCTTATTTTCATCTTGGTGCATGTGACACAACTAAAAATTCAACGTGAAATATGGGGAGAAAAATGTTCCAGTATTGAGTAATACTTGCATTTTATTTTTTACTAATGACTTCATTTTTCACTGTTCTAGATGACTGCTAGGACAGCCACATCATTGATTCATCTATAGAAGCTTGCTTTATCACACAGTTATATTAAAAAAAAAAAAATCTTTTGTAGCGCTTTATACTGTAGTGGTTTTCAGAGATCAGCATTCATCTTTCTGTATCTTGTTAGGCAACACCTCTCTGAGAAAAGCTAGAAATTGAATTGATCTTCCAATCTTATTAATGTATTGGTAACATGGTGAAGTGTTATTGGGCATGCTTGTCTTGCCATCTACTTTCAATTGAGGGTCTTATTGTCATGTAAGTGTAAACAGTGGAGGGAGGAAAATGGCAATCACTTTGGAGAACACAGAATGTTCTGTTCAGGACCTTTGTTGAGATTTGCTTTTAAATTGTGATTGTACCATCAGTTACTTTCTAAGCTTATTTTCTGCCTATTACTGAAACACAGAAAATGTTTCTCTCCAGGAAGCATAGTTCATAAAAGTGCTTAGGTTTTGGATTACTAGGTTTTTCTAAATTATGCAGCAAATAGAGAAGAAATTGTACACAACACCTGCAGTCCTTATTTTGTACAGAAGGCAATCTATGCAGTGTGTGTATATGAGAAAAGTAACCTCTGTTATATTTTTGCTGATAGTTTAAATTAGACATTATTAACATACTAGAACAAGAAACTTCTTAAATGGAGGAATTCAGATTTCCTGATAAAGAAATCAGAGGGTTTAAAACAATCCTTGCTGGTTTTCCCCTTAAGTTCGTTTTTAGTGAAGAGACTTTTAACAGGTTGCAGCTTTACCTTCATGGACCTCAATGATGTCCACACAATTGCCTGTAGATCTCTAGAAAAAATGTCCCTGTGCCACTTCTGAAGTCTACCCATGTGGACACAGCTGGTTTAACTCCCTCTAAAACCTCCTCCATCTTCACTGCAAACACAGTCTCTAAGCTAACAAATAGAGAAACTAATAAAAACTTGCATCTCTCACACCTGATAAAGCCAAAACAAAACAATTGCACTGAATGTTGAGCTTCTCTATCAGGAGCCTCATAAAACTGAAACAGTTCTTCCCAGTCTATATTTGACATATCTGCTTTTTCCTACGGTACATATTTTGGTGCTGTTTAATTACTGTTACCAAGACACATACTAGAATTTTAGACACGGCTTATACTTCTGCTCTATAAAAGCAGCAAATATAGAAGTGAGTAGAAACACAAAGGTTTGTGGTTCTACAATTTAAGTAAAATAACAACAACCGATAGATGCAGACAACCGATAGATGCAGACAAAGTGCAAAGAAAAAGAAAAACATTACTAGGAAAAAAGGTAGCAAACACAGGACTTCAACTCCTTTCTCCTGTTTTAAGAAGGACTTGGAGGAGGAAGATGTGGAAGCTGTGTAGATGCTTACAAGGAGTTCCTTTATAAAAAAATTTAGATGGGATACCAGTTGTAAGACATAGGTAAGTGGGGTGCATCCAGCAGTATCATAAAACCCCATGACTGCAGAAAACGCTAATTGTGAGAGCTAGAACACCTATTTCAAACAGTTGTATTTAACAGCTTATGATGAACTTAACGCCTCTGAATTTTTCTGCACTCTTCTGCAATTGATGCCTGCACCACTTTCTGTGATATTAATTTCCTACATAGTGTAACTACATTCTCAGTTTTCTACCTTCTAATCAGCGCAATATCTATTTTTTGTTTCATCAAAATTTAAAAAATAAAAGAAGGAGACATTAGATAAGATAAAAACCCTCAGTTTAAGGATACTTAGCCATGACACAGCTTGAGTCTTACTTCATAGCTAGTCAACTTATTTAACTTGGATAGCAAACATTTCGCATTGCCAAAAGGACAGAATAAGCTTGGCAATTGGAAGAGGAATATAGAAACATCTCTGTGAACACGAGGAAAATTTGGTGAAGATTTACTGTGACTTGAGATTTCATCTGAACCTGGATATGCACTAGAACTAAAATCTGGACATTGCAAATGCTCTGCAATCACTTGGGAAGTAGAAGAAAAACACACTCAGACCCATATAAGCATGAACTTCTCTGAAGGAACAATTTTAGAAGTCATTCAGCTTTTTCCTCCACACATACATGTAAACACTCCACTATGTTCTTTTGGACGTTCCTCCTGTAAAAGTTGAAGAAGATAAATCCTATATATTTTACATTGTGAATATTAATTTCTGCTTATACTCGGTGATAAGTTAAAAAAAATAACTAGGTTCAGTAACCAAACCACTCAAGTTCATGCACACTGACATAAAAATGGCTCTCCCTCTGTAAGTTGATTGCTTAGAAGTGTGACTAATTGCAGAAAATGGCGAGAAATTATTCACGTAATCTGAAAGTGGAAAACACAGGCTCTTAGTGCATTTAATGGAGAGTGTGTGGGAAAAAATTCTATTCTAGCACATTCTTTTAACATTATTGTCATAAGTGAAGAAAACACTTTTGTATAAGAAAAAAAGGTTAACGTAAGAATGAAGAAAAACTAGCCAAGTCAAACCAAATCTAGATACTTTGGCAAAGCTTGGTGTGCTTGGATTTGTGTTTGTGCTTCATTTCAGATGAGCCAGTCACAACATTCATATCCAAATTCATATCAGAATTATAAAAACTTTGGAGGATATTCAGATGGAGCTTTCTGGCTTGAGACTATGGTTAGTTTTCAAATTGCATAAAATTTGCAGTGAATTGGGACTTTTCCATGTCTTTGAGACAATAAATGTTGCTTTCTGGGATGCTATGAGATTTTTAAAACCTTCTTTTTCCCAGAAAGCTTAACATGTATACCACAAGGAAATGCTGAGCACTTATCATTGGGGTTGAAATGTAGTTTATAGAAGTAAAGAATCCGTGCTCAGATCCATGCTTTCACTGCTGTTGCACACGCAGGAATTACGTCACGGAAGGAAAATTATGTCTTATATTCATGGGTGTTATATTCATGGGAGTTAGTTTCATGTCAAAAAGGTGAGCTGTACCAGCAGTTAAGGACACATAGCTACAGTTACTAGTACGTGTTTATAAATCAGGGATTATCACAAGCATTTTGTTTTAATCCCGAGTACTACATGTAGTGTTGCAGTTCACAACTGAGGTCACTTGAGGTGCACCTGCAGCCTCCAGTTCCTTGGATCAAGGGACTGCCCAGAACACACTGCATGCACCAGTCATCCTTCCCGTGCTGTCCATGTGCTTGAAGTTGCATGGATAAGTATTTTTTATGCAGATACAAGATATACAAGATACACATCACTGAACTACTTTACTGGTTGGTTTTTTTTGTTTTTGTTTTTAATGAAAAGTAGTAAGCATTAGAAAACTACACTTGTGCTTCTCTGCAGCTCATCTCTTTTCATGATTAAATTCTTGTTCTGGAGGACTGTTGGTATCTCCATGAGATCAGAAAAGGATGTCTCCCTCTCAGGCCCTTAGTGGTTGTTAGCCCTCCTGAGATCAGGGATGTAGGAACAAAGATATGTTTGGAGGAGAGCATACACTACTGTCTCATAAAGCTGCCTAGTGATTTTCTAAAATTTTTGGCACAAAATATTCATCAAAACACATAATGTGAAAACATAGGAACTACTGGTCTGCCGGCAATTCAGATGTCTTCCTCTGGGATTGCTTTTACTGGAACTTGAAAATTTATTCATAATAGAATCCAAAAATATCCTAAACTGGAACGGACTCACAAGGATCACTGAGTCCAAGCACATTAGTATTACGCTTCTTTATAACTTTCTTACTAGTATATTTTTGAGGGACTACCACCGTCTGGTACAGAAGAAAACACCTATTAACCCTAGCCATCTCCATAAGAGCACAGGATGGAAACGAGCACATCAGAATTCTTCCTTGCTTCAGTGTCACAATTAGTATGCTCTTTTGTGTGGTGAACTTAGTGGGGCAAAACAGCTGTGGTTATAGCACTGTGGCTATGGATTGCACATCCCCACCCACTCACACACACGCACTCCATATCCTTTGGCAACATGTCATTTCAGATGTACCTATTTGAGGCAATGAGCAGTATTGAGCTGAAAAACATTTTTTTCCAATAACCATCTGAGCTGAGAAGTGCTGACTCTAAATGCAAAAACTAATTCCTCGGTTTAATTGACTGGCTCTTCAAATTACGCAGTTTATGCTACAATGCACGCACTGCAGCCTGCTTTTGTTCATTCTCCTTCCCCTTTAGAAAGTGCCAGATGTGGCTGGGGTTTCCTCCACAGAGTTCAAGATATCTGTGGACAAAGAATATAACAATTTACTCCAAACCCTTGTTCTCTTAACTGATGACTGGTTTTAAAGAAACTGCTTACTTTCAAAACCCTCACAGGCAAGGGGGACAACAAAGGGAATGTTTCTAAAATGATTCATTGTTAAGGAGGAACACATTAGGAATGCATACTGCATGCTTAGTTTAAAGATGATTCCATTCCCACAACTTAGCCAAAGAAATGGAAATCTTCAAGTTCATCTTTGAAAAAGGGCAATGCAGGAGAGTGTCTCAGCTAAGCTTATTTTAAACCAAAAAGGTAGAAGGATATAAGCTGCTTGCCTTTTACGTGTTTTTTTTTTTTTGCTCTGCGTCCTTTACAGAGTCGTGCTTATTAAAAATAAATAAAAAATAATAATTAAAAAAGAGCGTGTGCAGCTGAAGTTTCCTATTAACTTGAATCAATTAGATTTAAAAAGAAATGAAATAATTGATGGACTTTTATAAAAAGAGGTTTGGTGTTATGAAAGTGATGATAGACTGATACATAGGGTTTCAGCTACATGATTGAAATGTAGCGGTTGGCTCATAGATTTCAGAAGCTGTGAGAGATCTCTCTGAAGGACAACAAAGAAATGGGAAAGAAAGGGATTTGCTTCAACTGGAATGAATGCAAATGGCATCTCCATTCTTTTCATTCACAGCAATCTGCCACCTTTTCATTTCTGTTTCACACAAACCAGGAGATAATAGGGATATAGTAATGGTATAAGTGGACAGAGCCTGACCATTAAAATGTTTACCATTTCAGCATGTGCCTGCAAATGCAATAAAATTGAAACTGGAAAGGTGTTAAAATTGCTGCCAGTTTCTATTCATTTGAATGGCAGCAACCCAGAATTCTGTTTTATGTTTTCATGCAGAGGGTCACTTCATTATCTTTTTTTCTCCCTGGGATCAAATAGCATTTCTGTGAGGATTAGGTCTCTGTGGCATACTGAAGTGGAACCAATGTGCAGAGGTTCAAACGTTGAACAAATTTCAAAATTGAACTGCTTTACAAACAGTGAGTTGACTTACAAATTGAACTTTAAAATATTAAATGGATTTCTGAAAGTTCAAAACATGGAGATTCTCCTTAAAAATGATTAGGTATAAACCCAACAACCATCCAGAAAAATCACGAACACAAATAACACGAGCACTGGAACAAACGGAAGTAGCAAAATATTAAGAATCTTTTTCCCTCATTTTCTCCCTGTATGATGTAAAATATATAATGTCCAGAAATAAAAGGACACTGTACACTTTTTTTTAGGGTGGCAGAAAAAGGAAAGAAGCAGATAAGTAAAAAAAGAACATTACAGAAAGTACATACATATTCTGCTTATCAATGGCAAGGATTTGAAGCAAGGCTTATAGAAGAAATGGGTTACGCATATCCACTAAAACCAGGAAAGAAAGTACCACAAAATTATGGGCATCTCTTAAGGTAAGGATGCATTTTCTTTATTTGATGAAGAAAAAAAAATCTTCATTAAGTTTACTGCAATTATGGATATAATCAAAGAAGCAAAAGCATGTAGCAAAGAAATGTTGACTTATTTATTTTAGACTTAAAAAAAAAGTGCATATTTACTACTCTATAGTCCAGAGTCTTCACAAAAAGGGAACACAGAGCAACCCTGAAAACAAATACTTAGAAGTCCATAGCAGACAACAAAGAAGAGAAAATAAAATAAACGGAAGATGACTAAGAAATATTTTTTTCAGTTTTTTTTTTTTAACCTGCCTATTCTCAATCCTGTTCTGGTGACATTTGCATGCAGCAAAATCTGGGAGTGAATGGACATTCCCACATACAAAGCAAGTAGGAATGCACAACATGGGAGTCCTGACACAATCAAATATCAACCGATAACTAGCTGATTGATTATTTGGAACCCCCAGACCAAACGCATCTTCAGTCAGTGTTCAATTCAATCCACAGTTTGAGAGATGTTTGCCATAGCATAGCTAAAGTATCGGTTAAAAAGTGCTTAGTAAGAACAGGTCTATTTATGATATTTGTAGGCTGAGGGTTTTGTTTGCTTTTCAGTAAGAGCAAATACAAAGAAGATCAAGTGATATACAATCTATTCAATAACAACTTGTTCTGAATGGTCTTCACAGTATGTCAATAGAATGTGATGAAAAAGACAAAAAGAGGTGCAAGCTCTGTATAGATGATTATGAATTGCTGTAAGAGAAGTGGGCAGACCACAAACAAGATAAACTTTTTCTTAATTCAGTTTCAATATTTATAAATTTTTATTTCTTTAAAATTTAATTCTCAAATTTATACATTCTAATTCTCAAATAAGGGCTACATTTTCTCTTGCACACCATTATCTTCAAACCAGGACAAAACTCTCATAAGCCCTAAATGCTGGAGTTTTTTCACTTCAGGAACTCCCCAGCAAATATGAGAGCAGAAGATTGCTAGAAATGAATTAAGAAGCCAAAAATCTCAGTGAGACCCAGATAACAGAATAAATAACTATGGTATTTTTCTCAAGTGTCCTGTGGCTTTAACAAAACACAACCTGAGTTCTGGTAGTTATGGAATCAGTATTATCCTCACTGCATGCTGCTGGTGCATATGAGACTGAAAGCACTCACTGTTCAGATCATTAGCAGGGCCCATAAAGCTAGGTTTGAATCATAAAATGGTTTTGGGTTGCAAGGGACAATAAAGATCATCCAGTTCCATCCACTCTACCACTGACAGGGGCTGCCACTCACTAGATCAGGCTGCCCAGAGCTCCATCCAACCCAGACCTGAACACCTCCTCCAGGGACGTGCCACTCACAACTTCTCTGGTAACCTGTTCCAGTGCATCACCAGACTCTAAGTAAAAAAATTCTCCCTAACATCTGACCTAAATCTCCCTTCTTTTAGATTAAAGCCATTCTCTCCTGTCCTATCACTATCTGCCCATCTACAAGGGTCTGTCTCCCTCCTGTTTATAACCTCCTCTCAAGAACTGGAAGGCTGCAATGAGGATTCCCTAAAGCCTTCTCTTCTCAAAGCTAAACAAGCCCAGTTCCCTCAACATGAGAGGGACTCCAGCTCTTTGATAATCTCTGTGACCCTCATCTCCTGCTCCAACAACTCCGCAGCTTTCTTGTGCTGAGGGCCCCAGTCCTCAGTGCAGTACTACAGATGGGATCTCAGGAAGGCAGAGCAGAGGAGGAACAACGACCTCCCTCTCCTTGCTGGCCACCCTTCTTTTGATGCTGCCCAAGAATAGCTTGTCTTCCAGGCAGCAAGCACATGCTACTGGTTCATGTACAGCTTTTTGTCCACAAGGACGCCCAAGGTTCTTCTCCACAGGGCTCATCTCAAAAAGTTCAATGTGCTGTTCTCCCAGTGTGCATGTATCTGGGATTACTCTGAGCCAGGTGCAACACCTTGCACTTGGTCATGTTCATTCTCATTAAGTTCTTGCAGGCCCATTTTTCAAGCCTGTCCAGGTCCCTCTGGATGGCATTCCTTCCTCCTAGTGTATCAACCGCACTGCTCAGCTTGCTGTCATCAGTGAACTTGCTGAGAGTACATTCAATCCCACTGTCTATGCCACTGAAAAAGATTTTGAAGTGTATCAGTCCCAAGATGGATCCCTGAGAGGCACCACTTAGGACTAGCCTCAACCTGGACATAGAGTCATTGACAACATCAGTTCACTTCCTTGTCCTGTATATGCTTTAACATCTCTTCCAGGAGGATCTGTTCCATGATCTTCCCAGGCACAGAGGTGAGGCTCACTGTCCTGTAGTTACCCGGGTAACCTTTCACCTTTTTCTTGAAAGTGGGAATAATGCTTCCCTTTTTCCATCCACCACAGACTTTGCCTGACAGCCATGACTTTTCAAATACAATGGAGAGCAGCTTGGCAGCCACATCAGCCAGTTCCTTCAAGAGTTGTACACGTTCAGTCTCATGAGGCAGTCTCTGACTTCCTCTGCCTTGGAGCATGGAAGACTTGTTTGGAAGAGATTATGTCCTTTCAGAGTTGGCAAAAATTTGTTTAAAGCACATTCAGCTAAAACTGGCAAAGCTCTTCCAACATTACTTTGAATCTCATGTATCCAGCATATAGAACAAGCTCAGAACAATATACATACTCAGCAAAACGTTACATCCTACCGTTAGGTAAAACAGTGAGCAAGAAACTGCAGCACGTGAGTACATGTTGGATGACAGGGTTTGTCTTGAACATTTGCTATGTTCTTAATTCTAAACACCCACACCCAGAGGACATCAACAATGTACATAGTTAGAAGCTGGCTTTTTGATGTCACAGTGAGTGTGAACATACTCAAATTTTTTCCGGCTAGGAACAAAGACAGTTTTTGTATTCAGTAATGTACTGCCTGTAGTCAAAAGATAAAATGATAGATCTTCATATTGTTTTCAAATGTGTTCATAAGATATGACATATTTTCATTAACATGTCATTCCTTTTTATTAATGCGTGTAATTTATTAAAGCTGAGCTACAGCAGCACTGGGCCAAAGCTTAATATTCTCAGAAGAAATAACATCAGAAAACTAAAAACCATCCTTTATACACATGAAGCAGGCTAATGCATAAGAATAACCATGAATGGGTATTTTTCTCCCTATATTTAAAGGCATATATCTGTATGCACTGTCCATTTGTGCAAAAGTTGCGTGATGTGCTGCTAAGACATTTCTATTCACCAAATGAATTTTGTTTTCTAAGAAGAAAAGCACTGATGTAATTCATCAGGAAAAGTTCCCTGCCTTGCTCTCCTATGTTTACTAAAGATAAATTTTGAATGTCTGGGACAATTTCTTAGACCAATTTTTTAATAGTCAGTATCTAACAGAGGAACTACAATCACATTTTTTTTTTTAATTAGGCAACAACTCAGCAGGCTCTTACGATGTGTCTTTTAGGAAGTATACCAGAACTTAGATCAGAAAATATTATTTGAAAAAAATAGCCAACCTATCATCATGATCAACAAAACATATGAAAAAATATGCATTTTGAAGAATTTCGGAGAATTGCAGTTGGCATTGCCAGACAGATAAATACTAAGTATCTCGCATTTCAATGGCAGACCATCATCATATATTCGTAACTTCAGTCAGTAAAACAGCAGAGAGATTACTTTTATGTTTTTGTTTTAACTCAAACTTTGGAAGTATAAAACTAAGAGGAAGATAGAAAGTATCCACATTATAAATCTCTAGATAAAGTACTGTTGACCATGGGCAATATAGCCTTGTTTTTGATGGACAAAAACAATGTTGTATGGTGAACCAACTCAAATAATAAGGAATCTTTGCTAATCACTAAGTTTTTCTAAATGTTTAGATTTCCTATGTTTCTTTCCCTAGAAGTGAAAAATGTTTTACTGGTACTATTTTACACTAACTTTCTAGTCTTTGTATTTTGACTTTACATCTTTTTTGATTTTTTTTTTTTTTAATTCTATGCATCATGAAATGTATCACAAGATGAAGAGAGACAAAGGAATTGCAGCGTAAACTGTGCTTTGAACAACTCTCAAAGTAATTGTTAATTTATCAGTGTTGCCCTGCTCCTGCAGGCTTTAGGACACAATTACACTTGACTGTGCTCTCTATGGGAGGGCCAAACTGCTACCAGAACTCAGTTCAGTCTCCTAGAAGGAACTGCCTTAATGCTTATAGAACCCATGAAAATAACCAAGCACGAGCTTTATTTGTTCAGTGTCCTTAGAAGAAATAAATGATATGACCGTTTTCTATACTTGGAACAGATGACTGAACATCACAAAAGGAAAGAAAACCTAGATAAACAGAAAACAGTGATAGTAAAGAACAAATTTAATAATGCCTAGATTATAGCTTTTAAAATACAGATTGTAAGGTGTTCATTAACCTTCTGCTAACCGAGCTTCTGAAAATTTTATCCAGCAGCTGTAGAGAAGAAAAGAAACAACTTGCTCAAAAGCTGAGCTTAACACTGTGGTTTGAGAGAATCTGAAGTGTATTTGCATAGTATAACAGAAGGCTGGACTCAATAGCCACACTTAAGTGCTTAAAAGCAGGTTTGTGAAAAAAACATGATGGAACTCTGATTGATCTTCATTGGATTTGTAGATAACCAATGAATAGGAAAGCCTGCACCACACCTTAGTAAATAAATAAATTGATAAATACAGCTATATGGCTAAATCCCTTTCTGCTTTAAGTACTAAATCTACAAAGTTCAGATGAATAGCATTTATGAAAAGAACAGTTTATCTCAGCAATCTGTATATTTTAAGAAGAACAAGACTAAAGCAAAAAAAACAAATGAAGGCAGTAAGCACGAATCATAAGTCAGAAACAGTTCTATGGGAGGGTACATCTTGAGTATAGTATCTATGGTAACTTTACAGACATCTCTAGGAACTGGAAGGTAATTAGGAAAAGGATATAAACAGTCCTGGACAGGCCACTACAATAAAAACTTGCTAACAAACTGAAAATTAAAACAATCACAAATCATTCAGGGAATAAAAGAAAAGGTTTGTAGCAACAAACCAGCTAATTCTTTATATTAGACCCAACATTCTTTACAATATCAGAGTCTCCACCTTTTTGTTGCAATATTATGTTAGAAAGAAAATCTGAAGGCTTTCCTGGGTAAGCAATGTAAATCAAAATTGCTGTCTTCATGCATTATGATATTGTTGACATCCCACTGGAAAGCACCATTCTCACATATACTGAAGAATATTTATGGCACGGCTTGTCCCAAGCAGACATCACGCCCTTCCTAATCACATATACTGCCCTCTGGTAAAATGCAGAGGAAAGGCAAAAAGGGTATGATGTCGTTGCTGCTGTATGGAGCAACTGAAAATACCATGGAGCCTGACAACTGTTTGGTGAACACAGCAGACATGAAACAGCATCCGATACTCAACTGCAGTTAAGTTACTGATAAATGATATCCAGCTCCTTCCAACCATTTTTCTCCACTCTGATATTTAGGTTTTCTCACTCCTCACCATCACATCACATCAGATGAAAATTTTTACAACCTTCCATTATTTTGCATCTCTCCCACTAAAAGGATTGCCTCCTGATAGGCAAAAGTTATATATGAAAAGGTCAGCTACACCATTACACAATCTGGTTCTGGATCATGGAACAAAGTGGATTTCTGTAATCGTATCTTTAGAAGAGAAATCTTATCATAAAGAGAATATAATCTTGGCTCTCATTTAAGAAAATAAAAGTGCATGGAAATCATATAAACTAGAGCTGAAATAACAATGTTATCTTCCAGTTGTAATTCTATGGAGTACAATATTCACTGGTAAACAACTGTCATCAGGGTACCAGGAATTGTGGTCTGAAGCATTCTAACAGAAGTCAAATGAAAAATAGACAATTGAGCTCATCCTAATCCTTCCAGATGTGAGTAGGACTGAAAGCTTTTTAATCAAATCCACTGCAAGGTCCAGAATAAAGCTCTTCTAATTTGGACAAGTACATAATCCAGAATTACAACAAATGTGAAGCATCAGTTTTCAATCAATTGTAATTGGCATCACTTGAGCAAGACTGCATTGCAACTTGGAGCTCCATATTCTTCCTTGTCTTTATAATATTTTTCTTTTCTTTTTTAAGACTGTGAAACTGCTCTCAAGACATCAGGCTGCACTGTAATTTTTACTTCATAAGAAATTTACAGTTTCATATCTTTCCTAATGGGATTACCTGAATCATTTACATTTCAGGAAATAATTTGAGTATCAATCACTCTGACTCACAAGAAAGAGCACAAAAGAAGGATCAAGATGAATCTAAAAGTTGTTTTATTATTAGGAGTTCATTTTTAAAGATCTTGACATTTATGTTCTTGAAATCAGAAGCAGTTTGAGAAACTGGTTTGCTGTGCAAACTTTTGTTTTTAATATATGAATCATATAAATAAATTTATGTTTGAATCTTGATTATGTGCATTTCTTTAGCTCTATTTAAACTTACTGAAGTCTTCCACAGAGGTGCATGCACGTATATATGGTTTTAATTGTACTAGCTTTTATGAGCCACTTGGTTCTTGCTTTTCTTGCAAGCCCTTCAGTATTTTCTATTATTATTCTTTTAAAATAGTAATAAGTCTCTGATCAGAAGGGTCTTCCCCATGAATGGCAGGATTCATACACAGCCACAGTGTAAATTCTGCTAAAGTACAACGGAGTAAGCAAGTGTATCAAATCTTATTCGGGAAGAAAACTGATTGACATCTACCAACTTCTGAGTATTTGGATAACCAGCAAAATAAATAAATAAATAAATTGCTCACTTCCATTTTCACCAAGATCATAATTCTCAAATTAGTTTTCTCAGTGTTTTGTGTTCATAAGGAAACAAGGCTAATTTTGATATTTCTCATGTGAAATTGTTTGTAAGTGAAACAGTGATAAGCTCAGACAGGATTTTCAGATTTTCACCCTAACATAAACAGGGTTATCAAATGAAAACTCCTGTTCTCAGTAGTTGCTATTACTACCAATAATCCCAAAGTTACAGAGCTGCTTTCTACTTGTACAGAAAATTTTTTACCAGTCTGCAGAACACTGCCATAGGGCAAGATCATACAAACATTTTTGGTACATTCATTTGAAGTCCAAATATATCACTTGGCCGAACGTGACTAGATAAATGGATTACGACAGACCTTTCAACCAAGATTTTGCAAGCAACTGAAGAATTAGATAAACTAGGCATATAAGAGCATATATCCATAGTTATCGCTAGAATTCCTCAGCAGTTACTTAGAAGGAGGCAAATATGACAGAGATTTATATCAACAGAAAAAGAAAAAGCTATGGTTTTCTGCATGAGTTCTGTTTGAATAGACTTGGGAAGGAGGATTTAATCCATTTACATTTATTTCTTATTTTCTATCTTACCATTCTGAACTTGTGTTTTTAGGCATAAAAATGCTATGCGATTTGGCTACAAGCCCTAAAACTTTACTACAAAGACTCACAGAACGCCTCGGTTTGTAAGGGACCTTCAAGATTATCTAGTTCCATCCCCCTTGCAGGGGTCAAGGCAGGGCTGCCTACCACTAGATCAGGCTGCCCAAGATCCCATCCATCCTGGCCTTGAATGCCTCCTTCAAGGCTGGAGCACAATGAAGTCTCCCCGAAGCCTTCTCCAAGCTAAACAAGCCTGGCTCCCTCAACCCTTCTTCAAAAGAGAGGTGTTGCAGCTTTGTTTCTGTACAGCCTTCTAATATCTGATGATATTGTGCAATGATTATGCATCAGACAGAAAAGGAAAAACATCTCTATACTAAATGTACAAAAGCTATTCTGAAAGTAATGCTGTAATGCTTCCTTTTTTTTTTTTTTTTAAATATGTTGGCCCATGACATCAGAAATGGATGTTGGTGGTATGGCACTAGAGGTTAAACCTCCCTTGCAATATCCTGTTACATGTTATTGCCGTGAGACAGACAGCAGCAGAGGGACAGTCTGACAAAATGGCATCTGACATAGAAGTGCATACAAAGCAAAGCTGTGAACTGAATTTCTCCATTCAGAAAAAAATTGTACCCAGTGACATTCATGGATGCTTGTTAAATGTTTCTGGAGACCAAACAGTGGATGTGAGCACAGTGAGGCGGTGGGTGGTGTGTTTCAGCAGTAATGACAGTGGGTCTCCTTTGCTGGTGCAGATTTTTACAAGCTCAGCTTGCAGGCTGTAGTTCATTGCTGCTGAAAATGCATAGCTAATGGTGATGAATATGTTGAAAACTGGTGTTTTGTACCCGAGGATGTGCTCTATCAAACAGCATCATCATGCTCTTTGTATCCATTGGAGTTTCCATGGAAATAAATGGAAGGCATTACTTTCGGAGTGATCTATGTATATGATATAGATAGTTAGATAGACAGATTTAATAATGAATAAGATTTGGTTAAATATTATTATCTATGTTTATGCTAAAATACTAGAAATCAGAAATGCGGAGCAGCACCACCACCAATCTATCACTGAGAATATTGTCCCGCTGAGAGAACTATGAAAGGTTTGATCATGGTTATCTTTGGATTTTGAAGTGATGGCAATTTAGACCTGAGAGCTTTATTTAAAAGAAGCCAAAATAGGTGAAGGAAGGAAGGGAGTAGAGAATATAAAGAACAAAAAAAAAAATTAAAGTGGAGAGAAAAAGTGGAGAAAATGAAAATCAAAACATAAAAGGAGAAACTGACAAAATAAAATGGAAAAACTTTGGAAGTGGAGAACAACAGAAAGGGAGAAAATGTTTCTGGTACAATAAATGTAATAATCTAGAATTCAGATTATCAGAGTAAAGAATTAACAGAGCTATACGCTGCAGAAGAGAGACTCTGTACAATCTTCTAAAAATGAATTGTTTGCTCCTTCTATCTTACTACCACAGAAAGGACTTAGTTCAGAAGAGCTAGAATAAAAAAAATAAAAATAAAAAAACAGTTCTACTATTGGTGATACACACAAAAAAAATTAAATGTATGAAATGTACTAAGTTACCTAATGGGAGATTTACATTAGCACTTGCCTTTACAAGCACAGAATTTATATCCAGTGTAATGGAAGTTTTACTAAATTTATCCCTATCATTTCGACTTTAGAGTTGCATTATGGAAGACAACTGAGAATTGGACTTCAGGAATATATAAATTCAGCTCTGTTGCTACCAGGATAAAATCCCCTGTGTACCAAATAACTTATTGAGATCTATAATTCAGTAACATCACAGACCTTCACATTTACTGAGATTTTATTAAGCCAAGGAACCTAAGAAAGCAGGAAAGTATAATAATAATATAAAATACAACACTTGGGATGTTTACATTTCAAACTTTGGAACCGAGGAGTAAGAGAAAAGAAAATAATTACCAACTTTGCTCCCTTAAAAAAGATCATTTTACAGAATTAGTTTTATAGATGTACTATGTATCATAAGGTGTAGGTGTACATGGGTGAGTGATAATTTTGTGAAGCTAACTAAATAGGCATATTAATAATTTTCAGATGCCTCTGAATGGGACAGAGATAAATTAGAAAGATCATAATTTATGTAATTGCTGGCACCATCTATCATCTCATGAACTAATTTATCAAAATGGCTCAGGAATGCTTTGCTTTTCTCTTCTGTATCTTCTTTGTCTATTATTTAGTATTTCCTTGAAAAGGAAAACTTTATAAGCAAAAAAAAAATGTGAGCAAGAAACCATTAATAAAAGGACTATAAATACTGATTGTTGCCTCAATTGATTGTCTGTCTCCTGCTCTGATTTTTTTTCCTTTATGTTGGGATTTTCATTTTATCTTCTATTTTTCCCCCTAGAGGTACTCCTGAGCTTTCTCCCAATAAATACGCACACAGAGTTTTGAGTCCCATGAACTTTTTTTGTTATTACTAAGTTTGTCAATTGTCAGCGTTTGTATTTCACTCCAATGATGAATGGAGGCATTAGATTTCAGCATTAAAATGTAGTTAGGATTGTAATGAGCATCATTAGGAAGCATAATGGGAATGAACATTGGATCTCATTTTAGGATTCTTTCTTTTTCAGTTTGTTTGTTTTTATTTATCTTCCCTTCCTGCTAACAGGCAGGTGAAAGCTCTACAGTGCTTATTTACATCTTTAAAACAGACAGTCACATCTTCTTATCCAAGACATTTGATTCTTTTAAATCATGTCTTGTTTTTTGAAGTCAGAGCTAGACAGTCCTTGTAAAAGCATCATCACAATCCATTCTAACACACATACTTTGATTCTCAATTCTGCCTTGTAGCTCAACTGCATGTCCCTACTGAATATAAATTTTTACATAAATTTTTAAATGAATATAAGCCATTCTTGCACATAAATCTGAATAGATTCAATTACTTTTTACAGAAATGAATAGCTTAGTACACTGAGGTTGGCCCAATAGGGGAGAATTGCAAAATGAAAAATAATCCATATTCCAGCTGAGTGATTGGCACAAACTTTTATTTTCTAAAGTTTGTAAAATATTTACTATATCCTGGCTCAGGCTGCTCTACAGTACAATGCTAACAGTAAACACTGACCCCTCCGGGAATCCTGCTGCATTCAGGAACGTGAGATTTTGTTCTTTGTAGGTTAAATATAGACTAAAATCTGCAGTCTGCAGTTCGATTTCACTCTGTATTAATTTCTTGCCCTGCTATTTTCATTTAAACTAAGACACACTTTTAGAATGATGTATTGTTTCTGCAATGAGGCTATACTCAGAAGGTACGCACTTTTTCAACTTCTTTGTGCAGATCACAGACAAAGTCAGTTAAATACATCCTTGTACGCTTTGTAATTGAAAAGAAAGAAATACTGAAGACAAGAAAAGCAAAACAGAGATCACTACTAATCAGAAGGTAAGTCAAGGCATCTTATGGTTTCTAATACACTATGCATCATGTGGGGTACACAGACCACTATCTACGTAAACCCAGCTGTCTAAGAAACAGAAACCTGTAAAAAGCAAGTCTGGAATGCAAGGAATCCTGGAAGGGACTTCAGAATTTAGTCCCTTTATGTCAGGGTTTTTTTTTTTGGTTTTTTTTTTTTTCGACCCTAAGATATAAACAGGGGGCATAATCATAAAAATGGGGCTTGGGTTGGAAGGAACCTCAAAGATCATCTGCCAGGGGTAGGGACACCTTCCACTAGAAATCACTGCCTGTCAAAGTGCTAAATGAAAGATATATGTACATATAAGTTGCTGGAAAAATATTGCTATGGCTGACAAGAATGCTACACATAATTCATATGTACAGCACTACCTCTGTGACAGGTATTAACTTCCTTTTAGAAACCTGCAACTTGACAAAGAAAGTATCAAGAATAGAAAACATAGACTGAAACTTGCAATTACACCATGGGGTTTGCATAATCATAAACATTTTTATGCAGCTGGGTTCTGACATGAACTGTGGTCAGAAAATAACTGCAGTAAAAGCAAAGGGAACAGTAATAACTGGTGAGCCTGTCTGCAGAAACTATGGGGGATAAACACAGTACTATTTTGTTGGCCTTTTCCTCTATCCCACCCTTACTTGTTTATCTACTGCTACACTTCCTTCTGAGTGTGATATCTAACATTCTGTCCTAATTCATAACAACTTCTCGCTTTAATAAGGCTTCTTCACATGCTAGCAACATGCTCATGCAAACAGAACTAAAATTTGAACATGGTAAAAATGAAAGGAACAAACTGTGAGATTAAGAAAGGACATGAGCCTGATACTTTATGAAGCAGAAGTAAGCATGATCCTGACCACCCCACTTGAGACATCAGCATCAGCTGCTGTTTGGCTCTTCCTGAGCCTCTGCCTTCTTCAGAACCACCCTCCAGCTTTCTCAGTTAAACTTTAGTTGTACAATGGGAGGTGTTAGGTCAACAGTGATCTGATTGTTCCACTTGGAATTCTGGTCCTTTGGAAATACAAACTCCATTTTTATGCTTGTTAATGATTTCTAGTAGACAAAACAAAGGGAAACGAAACGTAGCATGTGAATATCCATTCTCACATTTGTCACCGACAAAACGACTATGATTAGGTCACAGCATGCAACATCAGGCCTGTTAGGAACTTTGTTCTCTTTACTTTACAGAGTTGGTGATACCGTTTACACTCAGCCACTGCAGAACCTAAGTTCTACACGATCTTTCTATGAGTAAACACCAACTGAGAATTATAACAAAGGGTTTCTAAAATTGGTAATCTGAGATTATTAGAGTGATGAATTTGTCTTCCCTAGTAAATTATCCATCGTGATAACATTGTTGAACTAACTTTCCTTACCTACATGAATTACACTCCATTTATTTCCATTTGTGGTTTCATAACAAAGACAGATTACTAGAAATACTGGACTTTCTTCCATATCCATTGCTTAGATTTTACCCTTTCACACACAGTCAATGTCCCGTCAGGAGTACAGGAAGGGAATTGGAAAGAAAAAAGAAATTATTAAGGCAGCAGTGTGATGGGCATGCGGCCCTGAGCACACTTCTGTCCCACCTGTGGATGCTGCTCGTGCCCAGGGAGGCCCAGGAGAGGTGAGCTCTCTGGGGATGGAGCACTTGCCTCCTCTGAGGGCTATTCACAGCTGCATGGCTCCAGGTCCCTCAGAAAAGCAATTTCAATCATTTGCCTTTCGAAGTTTACTGGTGCCGTTTCCATCCCCATTTCACAGGATAGAATGGCTTTTCATTTTCGAATCTGGCTCTATGTGAAGTATCAAGAAAGAAGATTCTTCTTTACTTTTATGTTTCTATTTACATAAACCAAACAAGTAAAACATTTTTTCTTTAAAGGCAAAGCAATCCTTTTGAAGGCCACTTTAGAAAAGCAGACCCACGTTCAGCACAGGCACACTATATTTTAACCCAGAAACAGAAATTTAGCTTAAAAATATTCATTTACAAATGGGAAAAAAATGGCTCATTAAAAAACAGTCTTAAATCCCTCATCCCTTTCCACTGACAAATATGTTCCTACACCAATTACAACTAGGATGTTTTCAGAAGAGAAGCATGGGACAGCAAAGGGCAATTGTCTTTCTTAACTGTTATCTGCCCTTATCAGACTCATCTTTCTGACTGTTCTGAGAACCTATTTCTAATATGGAAATCAACAGCTCTTTCCAAAAATAACGAACAAGTTTTCTCTTTCAGATTTAATATAGTTTTAAAGGAGCTTTAGGTGTAACAATTTCAATGACTTTGGAGTAGGAAAGGGAATGGGATTTTAACTAGCAAGACTAGAAGAACAGTCCCTCCTTCAATTAAAAAGAATACTCACGCACTGTTAAACTAGAACATTTGTAAAGAGCCGTAGGAGCTCTTAAACATAGGAGTTTTTAAACACCATAGTCTCTCTCGATGTTTAAAATTGAGCCTGCTAATCTTCAAAATACAACTGATATTCGCCTGTCACTGAATAACTGGTCTTTTATCAGTTTAACAGCTATGCATAACTGTTTTCCAGGAGACAAATCCATATGAGTCCACTGCCCCCACTACCAAGATGTCCTTCCTTTCCTATCAGGCCAGCAGGCATCAGCTCTCATTGGAACATTTCACTGCCTGTTCCTTTTACTTACTGGTGCTGGTTAGATCTCTCTGAACACACACTTGTCATCACCTCTAGATGATAGCAGCCGGAGAAGACAACATCCCACTTGTGTTATTTTTGCAGGCATATGTCTAGCACTCATTTACAACTATGTTACCAGATAATGTATCCTGTGGTGCTTTTTTTAGGACATGATAATAAAGCACATGCATGCCTTTGAGTGCTGTATTTCTAAATGAAATCATCCAAGTTTTTTACCTACGCTTTAAGGAATTTCCCTGCTAAGCTAAACGTTGGAAGAGACAGTATTAAGGAAGAAAAAAACCAAAGAACTTGATCACACTATGGGGCTTACCCTTTCATTCTCAAAACAAAAGAAATCCCTACTGAACAGCCCCACTGACTTAAGAGTAAGGAGAATACTCCCAGGATTTGCAGTTGCTGGATCGATCCACCACATGCACTGCTTTTACAGTTGTTTTTTTCCTGAAATAAGGAGATTTTTTTCTTTTCATTCTTCCTCCAGAGCAGCTTAACCCTAAAGTGAAGTCAAAATCATTTACTTATGTGATGCCACAGTGAAAATCTGTGGTGCTATGGAAATGAATTTGATACCACAAATTTAGCACTGCAACTTCAATGTAGGAATCAAGTATGAAAGGGAGACTGGATGAGAACAAGCAAGCTTTAAATCTCTCCCGTAATTATCAAGTGTGGCAAGGCAAATTAGGAAGAACAAATGAAGGGTGAATATTTTAATTATTTTAAGTCTGCCAAGTTTCAGAGCCTCTCCTGTTTCCTTAAATCCATCATTACCGTTTATTAGTAAGCATATAAAAGTACACTCCATATACTGCACAAGAAAGGCCAGCTCTTACTCATTCTTACAGGTGACAACTATGAATTGCAAAGGTCACAAAGGAGAACTCCAGCTTCACCACTTTGTCTTGATAGTATTTGCATCCTAGGGAAATCTTCTCATTGGTGCAAGTGGACAAAGAATGGAAATCCCACATAAATTAAAGAGTTGGAGGAGAATCATCTATCACAAGAAAAAGATTCTACTTTAGCTGCAAATTAATACTTAGATTACTAGCAACTACCGTCTATATTACATGAGTGTATTTTTCCACTCTAAATAAAATAAAATGCCCGCACCTTTGTTTAAGGACATAAAATAACATTTTTGCTGCCGACAGTAACTTTCAAGTATAGGTAAATGTCATATTAGGCTATTCGTTACAAGAAAAACAAACTCATCTTATTCCTCACCTTCAACGAATACTAACAGCTGAAGAGAATACTCTACAAACACAGGTAAAATCACGCTAAAAAAAATTTCAGAAGTACAGGGAGAATGACAGCAGGAATGGCGGCAAATAGGGAAAAAAAAAAAAAAAAAAGGCAACAGCAGGTACACAATACCAAAATGTCCTGACTATATTTTTAATAAAATCAACAGCATAAGAGGAAACCTGGTCTAATTGGCAGCAGTTTGTCTGTGGCTAAGGACAGCAGCAAAATGGTTGGTCTGGGGAAGAGTCAACTAATTTTTCTGGGCGTAATGAAGCTCAACAATTATGCCATGCCTCATCCAGGCACTCATACATTCTCTTGCAGTAATTCAGCAAAGGCAACAGAGTGCTGCATAAACAATGTGTCCTTCAGAGAAACAGTGCATCTTCTCTTTGGCTTTCTTTCCTATTTCTTCTGTCTCATTCTAGTCTGGATTTATCTTTATTTCTTCCTTCACTCCTTTGTAACTTCTTCCTTAACCTATCTTCAGCTCACATGACTTGTGTACATTTGTGTTGAGAAAATGAATTAATGGCAATAAGAAAACCGACTTTAAGCCAAAATCTGAAATAATGTTAATTCAAGTTACAAAGCATTTACACATACATGCATCTAGCACTGCTTCAGCCTCAAACTTAAAAGCTTAAAAATTCAGTCATTTGCACTTAACATTAATTGAAGACAAATCAGAAATACAAATGACAAATTAGAAAAAAAAATCACACAACTATGTGCTCACAAATACAAAATCTGGTTAAAGGAGTGAGAAAGAGAAAAGTAATCTCTTTCCTATATGCTGTTTGGAACAAGTAGGAAAGTGGAGTTCCCAGTTAATTATAAAATGCTCACTACCTGCCTTGCAGGAACATAGTAAACACAATTAGTTCTGAGCATGATATGCGAGATAAAAAAGCAGAACTGACAATAATATAAAATGGAGCCTTTCTTGCCTTCTTTCAGTGACAGCACCAAGCATCCTGATGTCAGCTCTACACAGAAAAATCGTGTCAGCTGCATTCTCTGATGACCACTATTTCCCCAACCGAGAGACATTCCAATTTCTTCCTGTACTAAACTTTAGCCTCCCAAAGCTACAGCTGCCAAATTACAGGCTCCCTTCCACATTATGAATCTGTTCCCTTAGGAAAGATGGTATTTTCTTATTTCACTTTTGACCTTTTCCTGTTACTGGTAAGAGAGGATGATAATTGACCCTATTGTAGAAGAAGAGAGGTTGGTAGGAAATAGGAGAGTTGTGGAATACATAAAAATTACTTCTCTATAATTCCCCCTCCCACC